>NC_134420.1:9495322-9687822 GCF_030867145.1 Opisthocomus hoazin
TACCACATGATAAAAGTAAATCAGGACCTCAAGAAGCAATGTACAAGTTAAAACATCTATTTTAGGAAATCTGACACTGATTCAACTAACATCTGAAGATCACGAATATAAAGCATCCTGGAAAAGGAAATACGGAATGACTCAGGAAAAGGATCTGCCAGATAACGGGGGAAACTAAATGAGAATATAGGATTCTGCCCTGCGTTAATCCTTTGAGACCAAGTTTATCAGTCTATTTTTAACACAATGATTGGAAAAAAAAGGCTGAGGTTGGAAGACTTACTAGTTTCCGTAATGTGCAACAGTAAATCACGTATTTCACTTAAACATAATATTTTGTGCTCCAAGATAATCCAAAGCATTTTTTTTATAACTAAAATTTTAAAAATTGAGTAATAGTCAATAACAGAACTAGCCTTTACCAAGTTGAAAGAAAAGAATGAAGCATGTAGTGCGGGTAAGCAATACATGTATTCAGAAGCTACATGCAAGCACGAAGAAGCTAATCAGAAGTCAGGGGCTGATATATACTGTTCAGAGATGACTGTTAACACTGCTGCTGCAGCTTCTGCTCGCAGCTCAAGCACCTTTTGCAAACTTTTCTCCCATTGCAGAAGTGGACAGGTAAAAAGCGCCAGGTATTTGGCCATTTCCTCACAACCCTGCTTTTAGCTGTGCAGCATCACACTGCACGCAAGGCACAGAATTTTTCATTCAAGCATCCCCAGCCACAGACAGACAAACCCCACTGTGGTACCACCACAGGTTGCTTCCCTAAGCCAGCAAACCTCCTTGTTCCTCAAAGCAGAGCAGCAATCGTCTCAGCAGGTAGGCTGTACCATTTTACTGAGTCTGCCAGCACACCTCTCGCTGTATTAGTTGCATTATTTACAGTATAACTCCTGCCTTCAGAGGAACCAATCCCATGAATTCACCTGCTCAAAGAACGGAGTTCTTAGAACACGTGGTAACGTTATCAGTAAAAGCAAGCAACTTCTACTTTTTGCACTTATTGGCAGTTCATATAAGCAATGAACTGCTCTGTCTTCTTGGTTTAAAGTCACCTGTTTTCTGAAGGTAAAGCCTAAGGAAATCTGCTCTGACATCTGGATGAGAAAAATGCAGTCTGAAAAGCAGCTCACAAGAAACATGCAAATAAAAGTAGGGGCTGGCATCAACATTACAGTGGAAATCTCTAAAGGACAGAGTACATTTGATACACATTCTGTAGTTTCTAGGATACATCACAAATACTAAAAGAGCTTTGGCTATAAGACTTAAAATATTTTTTAAGTTGTTGATCTTGGCACACCATTTTTCCCTGAATAAATACTTCGCTTTTGCTATTAAGATTTTAAAAATCAGGAATTGAACCAGAAAAAACTCTCCTGTCATGGCACTTCTGCAAATGAGACATCAGACTGCACGGTTCAACTCATGACAGGACTTCAACATGGCATTGCTCAGCATCAAGATGCTTGGCATTAAGTGCTCAGAGGTGTCTGAAACTCCACCGTCCTCCTAGGTGAGACTCTTCCTCACATCCCAAAAGCCCATCCCGCACTTCAGATGCCTATGTCATCTTGCTGGATATAGATGACTGGCTCACTTTTCTTTGAAAGTAAGCCCAGTGAAAACAACATTCTTTATCTAACAGTAATTAGAGTTTTCAAAAAGCAAACAACCTGAGAGTACAACCTCCTCAGTGGAAGAGGTTCAAAACACCTTCCATAAAACTGCCCCACTAGGCTGCAGGCAGTAGCACAGCAAAGGCATCTGCCACCTCTCCTACGACGGCACACCACTGAACACACACAGACTTTGATCATCAAAAACCTCTAACCAGGTTCCTGCATTATCTGCCTCTTCTACCTGGCCTTCTTTTACAGCAGGACAAAACAAGAGTAATTAAAATGAACTAAAGGGTGAAAACAAAGCTTTTTATACAAAACATGAATGAAAGAAAATGTCCATGTAGCTCATGGCATGAATGTCCCCAGTCATTATCTATCAGCACAAACACACTCTTGGCTGTAAAATGCTTGTCTTTTTATAAGTCCATAACTCTACAAAAAAATGGCAAGTGTTCAACTATGGAACTATGTAGAAAATTACTACTGCTGTGTACTTTACTGAGGACTGTAAGGCCAAATGTTTTTTATGTGTATCAGACTATTGTACGAGGAAGCCACATTTTAGTTTGCATTTTTGCTCCCAGGATCTGAATAACACGTGCTTTGCCGTAACTGAGATAAGTTACACTAAGCAAGCAACTATTAGTAGCAAAAAATCACATTCTCCTCCTCCTTTCTCAGTATTATTTATATTAGCAAGAGCATTATGCCTGTTTGTCCTCAGTATAAAGACATAATTGAAAACTAAAATTGTTCTCCAGCTCGGATAAGAATGATGAAAAACAGTTGTAGTGTGTAGTGAGTGCAAGAAGAGAGCAAGTTCAGGAAAAGAGAGCAGAATACAGAAAGAAAGGAATAAGCATGTCATCATGACTAAAGAATAGACTGTTGTTTCTGAATAAGTTCTCAGCAATACTGTGTAATGTTAAGCAAAATTATCTTCAAGATCAAAATCAATTTCAAAAAAATCAGAGCCCAACAAAATATGAGGCACATCTTGCTATGTGTTTGCCTACTGCAGTAGCATGATATGAATTGATCATAAAAGCAGAATTAATTTTTAATTCTTGTCAGAAGTAACTCTTTCAAAAGTAGTAACAGGCTTTACGAGAAAGCAAAGATCACATCAGTCTACATTAGTTTCTGGCTCCATTCTCTGAAATGCTATATGTTATCACACACATGTTTGTTTTTATCTGTCAGTGTGGTTTATTGTTAGGGAAGTGTAGTATCAGCTGTCTCTTCCCTGCCATCAAAGCTACTTCATTAAAGTTAATAGTGTTTGACTTCCAGAGGATCTTTTACCAATGTAACACAAAAAAAACTTCTGCTCATCATTATTTTTCCAGCAGTAAAGACACCAAATGGATGCAGGATCCCCTTTTCCTTCTAAAAAAAGAAGAAAAAAAATCCATTGCATTAATCCATTGAAAGCACTTAAGAATTCTATTTGTCATTTTCTAAATTACTTAAGCGGTGAGCAACCAAAATGTTAACCGCACACCATCAGATGGCAGACCGGACTGTATTAACGAAGATCTGCCTTGTTTTGAGGAAGACTGCTGTACAAAGGCTCCTACACACCTGTACCAGTCTGCACTGCCTCCTGCCTAACATCGGCCCTTAATGGTTGTGACTGCTTGCGTTAACCGACATGAAACATTCAGCAATGCCCTGCCTCCAGCCCAGACTAACACATTATGATAGTCTTACCTAAGGAACATCTAGACAATATAACATTTATTTCATTAATAACTTCCGCTTGGTTTTAACTTAACTAATTAGAAGTTGAGAAGTGATTGATAAGCTGTATAACTTTAAAAACTTTTTCTACACTTCCAAAAGCTTACTGATTTTTATGATATTGCCACTGGTTTTTCATCTCTTTGCATTTATATCCCTCCTCATCTCCATTTTCTGCAAGATGCTGGAACTACATCTGATTCCAGGAATAATGGTCTTTCCAAATAACTGGCATTATTTCAGGGGGCGGGGGTGGACGAAACTGGCAATATGACTTTTAATCAGAAATCACCAATTCTGTGAATGTCTATTATATTAGTAAAAGTAACAGTTTTTAGAACTGCAGGAACATAACAAAACATCATCAAAATTTATGCTGAAAAATATTTCTATGTAAAAGCTGCTTATATAAATAAAATGATGCTGCTTTAAATAAAACCTGTTAATTTTCATAAAACCACTAAGAGACTGAGTGTATGGGTTTAAGTATAATACACATGTATCCTATTAACAGTAAAAATGCAAAGACATGACACAATCATCGAGAACTTGTTCCTGTGTTACACAAGTTATCTTAAAAATAAGAAAATCCATGAATCTTTAAAAAGATCAACACAGTTTCAGGTATGTTAGAATGGCCTAGTATATTCACAAACATTCGTTAATTCTAACAAATATTTATTGGCTCAAACACAAGAGCACCAAAGTTCAAATCAATTTTACTCCAAGTATGAGAGATACACAAGATTTTTCTAGTGTATCTCAATAACATGCAATAAAAGAAAAATTAAAAGAAGTAGTTTATACAGTATTAAGAAACATTCAATCTCCTAAAAGACATTACAGTAAAATATTGTAAAAAGAGAGAGGATTAATCCTCTGCTTACAATAGTAAAATTAGTGTTTTATAATAGATAATTTTCCCATGTGCACACTCCTTTAAACATGAGACAATTTTTTTGCCAGCCATTTTACTCGAATAATCTCAGTACCATCCTTTTGAGATGCACAAGTGTATCATGATTCTTCATGGTATCTAGGAGCACATACAGTCATTTAACTGCTGAACTGACATTGTGAACCAGACACTAAGGCAGGTATGCACATCTTCAGGGCATTTTACTCTATTTTTTAAAATAGTGTCTTTTTCAATACATTCTTCATCTTAATCGGTATGTACATATGTCCCTGTATATAAAACTATTTTCTCTGTCAGAAAATCATATCAATTAAAGTGTATGGAACCCAAGTCCAGCAAACAATGTTTCATCACATAAAACCTGAAGTATGTTTACTTAATGATCCCCTCCATGTGAAATTACTGAAGGCAACAAGGTTGAAAATAAACTAACCATGTATATTGCGTGAAAGAACACGTAAGATTTCCGGAAAAAGTCCAAAAGAATATACCTCTAGACTACGGCTATGAACACGAAGGTGTGTGAACAAAACCCTTGGTAGCTAGCACAAGGGGGAGCAGTTGGGTAGCGTTAACAGGGCCTGTGACCCTGCTTGGAGAGGTTGAAGCTGCAGGTTTACAGAACTGCTCACAGGCTGCCTCAGCCTACAGCAGAGACAGTTGCTTTTCAGAAGCTTCATGACATGCCCTCAAACGAGCACCCACCAAAAAAATGAAAGCCCGCTTCATCAAAACCACCCTCTCCTCATGCACACTCCAAAACATGGCTTTGGCAATTTCACCGTGCTGCCTGATGCAATGTCTGCGGCTGTTTTCTACAAAGCAAAAAGAGTAATTACAGCTGCAGTCTGACTGCTAGTTTTCCCTCACTTGCAATACCCAAATGTTTGTGGGGAGCAGAGAACTTCTATACAATTATTTCATTTTAGCAACACGGCAACACTGCAAATCAAGTGAATTACAAGACACCAGAGAGTATCGCACAAGTCTCTATGTGCCCCTGCATTTTAACCCATTTCATACGTTATAAGAAAATACTAAATGTGAGCTTTCCCTCCATCCTGAGGGAACTAGTATGTTGCAGCGCACATTGAAAGATACCAAAATGAATTTAGAAGTCATTGGCCCTTGTGAACTTTGCTGTTTTACTCACGAAAGTGATCCTTCTGCAGAAATCTGGAAGGATATCCTCAACCCAAGTTTGTTGTCACAGTTTACTATGATGTTCTTCCAGATTAATACAGCTGTAGCGTTTCCTGTGTTTGCTATTTGGAAACCACGGTCTCCAATACCCAGGACCGTACGCTCTTTAGGACCCTGAATACTTTCAGTTTCAGATTTGCAAAACACAGAGTTCAACACAACCACCTTCTGTCTGTGACTAGCAATCTCTGCTGCTACAGTTAAGGACTATTTCAAACAAAAACTTAAAAAATAATTAGCATGACAAAAGAGGTGTTTTTCCATGCTTAAGTGCCAAATGCAAACTGATCTTCAAGAAAAAAAAAAAAATCACTGAGAAAATAGATTTGAAGCACTGAAGCAGGCAGTCAAACAAAGAGAGCACTTCTAATCCAGCCCTTCAGTCAATAATTGCTTTCTTTCTATGTAGCAGATATACTTCATAAATTAATTTCTACTATTATTGTATCTAAGTCTTCATAACAACTCTGAGAAAGAAAACTGTAAAATACCAGACAGAAAAATCCTCTGTCCAGCAACTACTCTTACTAGTACTTACTCCACTTTTCAGATAACTTTATAAAATAGATTCATATGTGCAAAACCCCACCCAAATTCCACAGAAGCCACTGTGAATCCTTCCACAGGAGCCTGTGAGAGCTTTACTGAGTTCAGGGTACTAGTCACTACACCACAAACCACAATCCATCCATTAGCATTTTGAAAGCCACTAAAATACCAAAGTTTCATACTCAGGTAGGATACAATAAATAAATAAAATAAATAAAAAACACCTCCTTTTTAACGCTTACAATCAACTTTGTATAAGCTTTTTCATAAATTGAAAGGATCAGCAGCAGAGTCAACCTTCAAAACTATTACTCTGCAACACCTGCAAGCAACTTTTATCTCCACAGAACTACTGAAGCTAAATTTCAGCAGCTGAGCATATCATGATCATCATTAAAAGAAATGCAAGCAAACCCCTTCAGTGCAGCTGAACCCAATAAATCAGCTAGTTAGTTTAATTATAAGGAGCATATTTATAGTGGAATCACTCCAAAAACATTACAGATAGGCCAATTAGTTGCAGTTTTCCCTCAGAATAAAGTGAATGTAAACTGTGTTCTTCTGTATGCTACATGAAGATTTTCATCTGGAAGAAAATCTTTTCTCATTTAAATCCACATTGTCCTTTTTCCTTCTTACTGCACGCTGTTGTTAGCTGAAGGAAAGATTTAAGGCTTTTTAACCAAAGTTGGAAGTTCCAAGTAAAGCCTTGACAGGGCCCAGCTTGCCAAGAACTGCGCTTTCTACCAGTAAGCAAGGAAATCTATCCAGCTCTTTTTTTTTTTTTTTTTAAGAAAAAAGATATTTCCTTTGGAGTTTAATTTCTCTTCTAATAACTCTGTGTGCTCACTGCTCAACACAAATGCACACCTTTCCCCCGGGGACAAGGAAAAGCTCTGAGCAGCTCAGAGGATGGTGGCAGTGCTGGCAAGGCCCCGCGGCCTGGACAGCCATTTTCTCCCTCAGAACAGAGCCCCAGGCAAGGTGGCTCAGCGGAGCGGGTTTTCCTGGGCTGTGGCTGTGCCTCCACCCATGGCACTGCTTGCCCCGTCACCCACAGGTTGAGTCTCGACATTTTCATGAGGCAGACCCATCGTTTTGTTCAGAAATACCATCGCCTGCCATGGGTATGGACCTGGTGCCTGGGGCGGGAGGGGGTGCGCAGGCACCGCTGCCAGGGAGGGCTCAGAAATGGCTGAGGGTAGAGAAAAGATCTTAACCTGTGAGCGTGCATTTTAAGGAGAAGGGCAGCCTTTTTAGGCCTTGCATTTGACCTCCTTATATCAGGAAAATGCTATAATCTGAAGGACTGCCCTTTTATTTTAAAGGATAATTTGTTCTAAATATGTGCATCGTCAGTATGATGGATTGACAGATAAATAAAACGAGCGTGTACCAAACCGTTCATAATACATTTTTATTACACAGTACCCCGTACGTTATACTGCAACACTGCTCGATGAATCCAGTTCATACTACGGTGCTGACATCCCTGATGTGCCTATGAATTAAAAAGACACTTGTTTTATCTAGTCTAGATGGTAAGAAGGTCGATAGTCTCCATGCTGTCACCTGGTCTGAGACTCGTGTAGCCGACAGCACGAAGCAGATCTGTAGTACATGGTTACCTGAGGGTTTTTTCTCTACAAACCATGTTGTATCACAGTGAAGGATTTGTACAATCTAATGAGAAAGCAGAGAGTTTATCAAAGCAAGCCCGGCTTTCATGGAGATGTTGGCCCTGGGCAGGTTATTAAAAGGGCCTCTGGAGTGTAGTCATAAACAGAGGGATGAATTTCAAAGGTAACTCAGCACAACAAATAGCTGAGCAGGAGCAACTTCATGTAACTGCCAAGAGGAATATGGCTGACGCTCAAAAATTCGAAAAAAGCAGAAACATGATAAGAATAGAAAGGATGTTCATTTTGAAGCAGAAGATAAGATACAGATTAAAGTTAATTCTCAGAATAGTGCAGAGAAAGATTTTATGGCTACACTAACCCCAAACCAGAAGATTCCTTACCGAGTTATTTAAGTAATAGGGTAAACTGATCCACAGTGCTTACTACACACAACGTGTGCTGCTGTGGGATGTAAATCTTGGCACACTTACACTGCTGGGGATTCTGGCAGCCTTTATTCTGGGGTTGTGGTAGAATTCAATTTTTATATTCTTTATGTTTCCCTCTGTGATTATATCTAAACAGACATCAGACTTATCAATTGCTTTATGTTCTTTACCTCTGTCATTCAGTTTTTAGCTCTCTCTCAAGAAAAAGAAACAACCACAAAAAGGGTGGTAACCGCGTAACTAATCTCTGACATACAAATGATGCTACCTTTCTTTCCTTTTTTCATTACATACATGTAATTTCTGCCCATGTGCATCTTGGCCTAATGATCATCATTAGTTGATAAGTTGGAGAGGAAGATCTTGGGAAGGGAGAGGGGCTGGACAACAGGGGTCAGCTCAAGGAAAGGACTCCTCACTTTCTGATCAGCATGGCACACCCTGCAAAATTAACGGGAGAAGCAGCAAACAAATGGTTTGACAAGGCAGGGAAAAAGGACTGGGGACAATATTAGTTAGGAAGGGACAGGCAAAGATGTGCATGGTTTTTAAGCTAAGGAAAGAATGTTGAAGTAGAATAAAAATTACCAGAGAAATTTGTGAAATTGTATTAAGTTTCTTACAGACCTGGCAATCGAGCAGTCTGCAAGTATACACTTAGTCTTCAAAAGTGATCTAGGACACTCCTAAAGTGTATAGCATGAGTATGTTGAGTCTATCATTCAAAACAGGAATGAATATGAATGATCTTTAGCTATTAGAAAGCTGGTGCTGCAATTACGATGTGACAGAAGCATTGCAGGTTCACATGCTGAGTCTCAGTTTCATCTCCATTTTAGCTTCCTTCATGTCCTTGGGCAAATCACTTGATCTTGGTAAGTCTCTTTCTTCTCTCATAAAAATCTGTTGGTAATATTTCCCTTTGCCCATTCTTTGTCCAAGCAGACAATAAACTCTGCTGAACAAGGACAGCCTCTTGCATAAAAGTGCTACAGTAATAAAACCAATGACTTCTAAGTTTTCCAAACTGTACATTCTTGGTTTACTAAGGAAAAATATCCAGGTTTGAAAGACCTGGTGGCATTTTCTGAAATGTTACTAATTATTATCTATGGGGATAAACCAGAATTCACCAGAAGTTCTTTAATCACTTTTTCAGGCTATGAAGATGCATTTGGTTAGTTATACGTGGAAAGGAACGGCAGAATTTTCCAGTGCCCCTCTTGTCCTACAGTTCCTTTCGTCTTTTTTCTCCCACTATCTCAGCTTCACTTCTTTTTCCACGTTGCCTCTTATAGTTTGAATAACTTCCCATCTGCCACATGCCAAATCTCCTTTAGATCCTTCCTTAAAACCTACTTCCTTCACATGGCCTACTTATGCTGATATTTTCACCAAGACATCTCCATTCATTCCCCATGTGAACTATTGTCCCATAAATCATATTTGTCTTGCTTAGATTGTCAGCACTAAACATAAAGCATGTCCCGGACATTCTAGCAGTCATTCCTAGTCTGCTGCCACATGAATGATAGCGAGGTCTTGTATCAATTTCTGTACATTTCCCAGCAGGACAGAGGAGAAAAAATAATTCAGAGAACTTCACAACAGCCCTCAAGGCTTGTCTGTATTACACAGCTGGGAACAAACGTTTCTTCCTCCTGTGAACTACAACTCACAACATTATTATTTAACCAAAGGTTAAATGTAAGTAACAAATGTTTGTTCTTATTACACCGGACAGTGCCTTACACATATACAAACATCTCAGTAGATATTTAAACGTGCCTTTCTTCTTGGTTCTGGAAGTGAATGCAACTGAACCTGAATAGAAAGAATAATTGTAAGTCCTTAACAGCCAATAACAAATAAGAATTGCTTCAAATTTGATGAGAAAGATCTGTGAACAGTTTTGAAAATGAATTTTGTCAGGTCATATTTAGTCAACAGCTCTCTATTTCAATTGTGAAGATTAATGGTTTTTTCCATGAAACTAATGCCAAAACTTTGACTTACTGGAAATAAAACATTAGTTTAAAGAGCTACTCATTATCATTTGTTTTATAGTAAAAAATAAATTTCACGAATTAAGATATAAACCGTTTTGTCACATAACAGTATGCTGGAGAAGACACGGAAGGTGACCTGTGTACAAATAGTTCATCCATCGTTGCCAAGTTCCCAACTACTGTAACACTTGTACAGTTTACACAGAAAGAGAGAAATTTCACCTGCTCAGACTGTTGACTTAGGTTAGCTTTCCTCTGTAAAATAGAAATTATAATGCATACCTTCCGAAAGTGTGGTGATGACTGACTGTCATTTTCATTATCCATGGTGTGCAGAACCCTCCGCTGTATGTTAACGCCCGCTGGCCTAATATCAGCACTAGCCTGGATGCACACTCAGTGAGATCTTCTGGGACACGACACCTCTGTGCATGTGAGTAGAGATATCTTATCTGCATAGAAGTTGTCAGAAAAAATCCTGGCATAGGGCAAAGAGGTTGTAACTACAAAGCAATGAGGGTTTCTTGGAAGTACCTCTGCACCTTCAGCATATATTGCTGCTTATGTGAAAGACACTAACGATAGATCCTAAGGTCAGCTTCTTGCCTGCAAAGACTTTATTCCCACAAGAAAGCAGCAAAACTTGGAAGGTTCCAAGCACTTCTGGGAACTGATGAATGGAAATGGATGGTATCCAGCATCTTGCAGGATAAATTCACGTTTGTTCAAAATCAAAATAAAAATCTTACTTTAGCATTGAAAATATGTATTAAATATCTAAATGAGACAAGAAAAAGAAAAGATAAAATGATTTTATATATATGTATAATTATATTAACTGTCAATACTGGAGTATCAAAAAATCATAGCAAGAATTCTTGCAAATTTGCAAATCCTTAACTTAAAATTCTCCTTTATTTCTCAGGAAATGCTGTAGACAGCAGTTGTTTTCCTGTCATACATTCAGTAGGCTATATCTCATTTTATATTGTATATAAGGTTTTATTCTCTTTTTTTGATTTGTGACATAGTGTTTTGGTCAATTTTGCTCTCAGGTCAGATTATTTTTTTAGACTTTTTTTCTTCCTACAAAATATTTAGACTTGTTCTTCACCTATAGAGATCTGGAACTGGTATTCTTGGCTTTAGGGATGCTCTAAAATGGCAATGCTGGGAAAGCACTGGCAGATAGTGCCTTTACAAGTGAGGACAGATGCTTCGTAAAGGCTGAAAAAAAAAATCTGCAGAATTCCTAATCCTCAGTGGGTTTAATGCTCCCCACTGTTCCTAAAATACCAATACTTTGATGTGTGTCCCATTTCCTGGATTCACTAGCACTGTGAATTTTGGGATCTCTGCAGACCATTTAAGTTTTCACTTCTGAATATGCATCCTAAATATTTAGAAGTACTGTTATTTTCTGAAGCAACTACCAGTGAAAATGTTGTTCAAGTAAACATAACTCAGATCACATGTAAATAATCTGCAATGTATTTCCTCTGTAAAAGCTGATTTCTCCAAAGTTCCTAATTTTGGTCATGATTTTGGGAACCTTGATTTTGGTTCTACAATAGGAAATATTTTGAAAAGTTGTGATTTTGCAGAGGACAGAAGACTGATTTCAGAAAATGATACATACTCCTTTTAGAAAAAAAATGTATTTTCAATTTGACCCCACTTGGCTACTTAAAAATGGAAGTATTCAAAGTTTCTAGTTACCACAGATGAGCGGGCATACATAAACCCCTGTGGATTCTTAAGCTGACTGCCTCTTGTTCCATGTCCAAAAGTGCTCAGTTTGCAAACAGGAATCTCATCTTTACTGCCAGCTTTCCGAGCTCATTTGGATCTTGATATTTACAAGGGAGACTTTTCCTGCTTTTCATGTTATCACAGACAATAATTGTTCAGGTACATTTGTGAGAGCTCATCACCTTCACTTCAACCTCTCCAAAATTCAGGAATGCACTTCAGCAAATCCATTCTTTCTAAGCAGTGTGTAAACTACACGCATATTCGTCAGTTTTCTGAATGAGAGTGTTTTCTTATAGATGATACAGCTGGAACCTACAATATTCTTATTGTCATGCAGCACAAGAAAGAATTATATCCAATCTTCTCAGGGTTAACTCTTCTAGGAATAAAATACTAAAATAAAATAAAATAAAATAAAATAAAATAAAATAAAATAAAATAAAATCATAAATAACCAAAGGAACTATATTGCTTAGAAATAAAGTTGCTAGAAGGAACACGTTCCTTGAACAAGCAGTTTTACATTGCCATTTTTGAAAGTCAGGTTGGACTTGATAAGTTGAATAAAAAAAGAGTAGTTACCTGAATGCAGACATTACAAAACTGGGAGTTTTAAAGAGACTGCCTCAGGGAGAGAGTAAGATTTTGTTAAATTACATTTGATGTTGTAATAGCCTGAGCAGTAGTGAGTGACACTGTTGTTAGGACACTGGCACTGCTGGACACAGTGCACAGTTAAACCGCATCTGTGCTGTGTGTGAGGGAGAGATCTAGTGCCTGGCCCATGGAGAAGGCGGTTACAGTCAGGGAAGACACTGTTTACATTTCAGAAGTCTGCATATTTTTGCAAAAATAACTACCATCATCTGATGCCAGCTCCACAGCATACGCAGTGATTCACCACCTGATTACAGCAAAGTTTTTTAAGATCCACAATTCCACCCCTTTAAAGAGTACCAGTACTCAGACTTAAGGGAAGTCAAGGTATTGTGTGTCCAAGGGATATTGTACTGAGCACATGCTTCAGTTCTTAATTCAGTAAAATCTCCCTTGTTGAAGCTGCTCAATATTGCCACAGGATTTCCAGTCTGCTAGTAAAGTTCAGAGCTGTTATCCCAGCAGACCGTTCCGGCTTGCTACATGACATAGAAAATATTTCTTGTAACTGATTAGCAATAGATTGTTTTTATAACGGAGGGTTTCTGTACACATGCCCTCCTCCAGTATCTCTTCCCTATTCCCAGGACACAGACACCAACTCAGTAGTCACAGGCTACTATATTACATCAGAGAGCCTCATTAAATCACTGTAGACACAATTATCTTTTGTATCCATCAAACCATGAAAGGTTACCTGAGTTACTAAAAAATTCCAGGCGTGTCTTCCTAATAAACAACAGTATAGTGATTAATTGCTAAAAGAATCTGGTGCTTTTGGAGTAGCTTTTATTTGGAAAGTTTAACATACTCGTTCACCAGGCAACTGAACTCTCCACTTCTCACTTTCTCAGGTCACCTGCAAGTATGAAAGATTTATGTGAGCAAGAAATATTGTTACTTTTTAACATGGCGATGTTTTTTTAAGCAACATATCTCAGATAGAGATTTAGCCCCATGATGCATACAAAGAAAGAGACTTTGCCTTGAGAGGATTTGGTATGAACTGGGTCACAAAGGCAATTAAAAGTCGTAAACCAGATGTATTATGTCTGTTCTATCCTTTTCATTTGTGTCAACGGGTGAAATCGTAGCATGGTACGCCCTGGCTCATTTTGTCATTCTAAAGCTAGAAATGATGTAAACAAAAAAGCAGCGCTCTCTGTGAAAGACAGTCATTTTATTCCACTTAAATCGATACATTCGAAGCTGAAAACGCATGTGTATTTTGTTAAAGATTCTGATTCTATAAAGTGCATTCCATAGTCTGAATTGGCTTAAATTGTGATTAATTTGTTTTCTTCTATATCCCATAGTATCTATACATAGGATGAAACATATATAAATAAATCACACCATTAACACTGTGTTTTCATTCACCAGTGGAATCCTTCATAAGAATTACCGGTTCATTTTAAATACGCACTTTTACCTTCATGCTACTGAGCTGGGCTGAATACGCTTTCTGCTTCCATGGAAGACCAATTTAAACAAAGTGAAATAAGTAAATCATGTATGTGGTTGCTCAGTAAGGAGTTACTCAAGTTAATTATATTTCTGTTGGTTTTGGCAAATAACTAATGCTACAATATTTACTTTAATAAGCTGAAGTAAGGTCTGAGCCTCTTTAAAATCACACTCTGTAGACTGCAAAAACTGTAAACACTGCAGAATGAGGATTCCACTTGAAAATACATTCGTTACTAATTTTCCCAACTTCCTGTGAATGGGGGAGGATTTGCTGTTCTCAGTAAGGTGTCTTCATAGGTAACTGCTGGGAAAACCATTGCAATAACATGGTGGCACTGAGCAGCTGGTGCTGTGGCACCACTCCTAAATAAATGCTGTCTTTGAGAGCCCACCCATCGGGGGAGACTGAAAGTCTCTTTGCCCACTTTGCTACCTGACAGCACGGAGATCACTACCTAGTAAGTTCACAAAAATACCTACCTTACATGTCTCCTTCTCTGCTCTAGTCCCAAAGAGCCACTGTATCTGGCTGCCCAAGAGGTCTCCAGAAGTGTAAGATGCTGTGGCACAGAGGCGTTACCCTCATTCCTTCAGGTTTCCTATGCTCCCCGTGACACCAGCCCCTGAGGCAGAACTAATCAAAATGGGTAGAGATGTCCATGACATCAGCTCAAAATGTTCACCTCCATTAACCACACAATTCTTTCTTCAGCTTGCACTGTTTGGGTCATATTTGTGCTCTCATCTTCACCTGCGGGACCTTCAGACTCATGCCTGATACAGTTATATCTGCATTTGGGGAGGGAAAGGGGGGAGTGCCATATGTTGTCCTTAAACAGCTTACTTTCCATAGTCAGACAGAAATGTGCCTGCAATTTGCTTTATACTGCCAATACTTTTTGTGAGAGGAAATTGTTGGGGCACTGGAAGTTATTTATTTTCCACTGTATTTTAATAGGTTATTTCCTGTTTTTCTTCCTGTTCCTTTGCTCTGTCTAATTTGGCAGATTGATTTTCTTCTTGCACTTTCCTTCCTTTTAGTTTGATCTCCCAGTCCTACTCACCATCTACTTGTCCAAATCTTCTGGACATCAGCTGAATCCTAGAAAGAAGAGCTGGCCAAAGGTTTCAACGTTTAAAATGCAGATAATGCTTTTCAGCTAATTTAAACCCTCAGGCTTGCCGTAAGAGTTACATCCAAATCTAGAAAACAGTCATTTGCTCTGTGATTTTTTTTTTATATATATTTTTCCTTTTATTTTCCCCAAACTTATACAACCCCCTCGTTATCTTGTTCCTGCTCCCACTAAAGTCAGAGTTAGATTGGCCCAATTCCTCTACATTCTATTTTAGGTATTAACATGTTCCCAAAGACCCAGGTGCCTCAGCACTTTTTTAGCATTTAGACTGGGACTGGTAGAGGGCAAAAGAACAGGGAAATAACACAACATTCCTGGTACCACCTGACGAGTGTTGAGCAAAACAGGACACATGTTTGGGTGACGTAAGCTTTCTTGGCCTAGACCTTTATTGCTGAACACATTCACTTTCCTTGTCTGTTAATCTCAGTAAAGTGTGTTAAATGTTAAAAACATTTACTTAAAGGTGAGTACAATATTCAGTTTTGGCTTCCAGCTCCATCTCTGTTCTGTACTGCATATTTTATTGTTGTGTTAGGAACTGAAAATTGCTCATTGCATGACAAAAATTAACCAGATTTCTCTGAAGGTGAATTTTCCAATCTGCTAGCTCCCAAATTTCTAGTGAAATGCACTATGCTTCAGGAAACGAGTCCCTCTACAGTTATGTGCCCCTCTAGACTGAGATAAATTGAACAACATTAGATGCATCTATACCTTGGGAAAAGAGATCATTAAGTTCAACTCACAGAGAAGGAGCCCCAAGGGATCTTGGGCTTATTCAGGCTAGCCAAAGACCACAGCCAGCACAGCAAAAATTCCAAAATTTGACATATTTAAGCCATTAATTTGAATTGCCAAATAGTCTTTAGATGTATTGTTAGAGAGCCCTGAAGTGGAATTGCTCAGTGGTTAATTTTACTCATCAGCTGCATCAACACATGTTCAAGAAAGCCAGGAGTGTTGTGTTCTTCCTGCAGCATTTTATGATTTCTCTCTTAAGAAAAAACAATTGGATTTTTATTTATTTTTAACAAAGACATTACGTTTCTCATAACTCTTCAAATAACAAAACTATTACAGAACACTGTTGATTCAGTTCACTAGCACATAAAACAATTGGAGAAAAGAGCCTTACCCAAATGTCATCATTACAAAACCCAAATGAGGAAAACTCATTTATTTTAATTAAATATTTAGTAGTAACTGTGCACAAGCCATCAAAACTGGAGAGGGAAACTCCTAACATTGCTTCCCTAATCAGTTTCTAAAATATTATCTAAGTTTCAGCATTTGTTAACTAAGCACAAATTTGATAGCATTGAGGGGAAGCAATACACTCAAAACAGATTACAGAGACAAGAATATGCTGATACTAAAGACAGTGAAAAAATATTTTTTATGCCAAGAAAGAAAAAACCTTGGGGTATGACCTGGAAATTTGAACACTCGAAGAACAAGGGTTCAGCACTTTTTATTTTTCATCTTTGGCACACTCCGTTCACTCCAATTTACTGCTCATGCGTTTGGACACAGATTCAACTGTCTCCTGTATCCAAGGATAATGACCTACCACTGCAGTGATTTAGTAAACCTCAACTCTGTGCAGCCACTCAATCAGTGATGGGCTAATCCCTTAATGGCCATTTGTGTCTTTCCAATGCATCCTAAAGAGTTCTACAACACTTCGATTCTGCTGCACAGAATTATGTGCGTTTCTTCCACCCTCGTTATCTTATCAGGTAGCTAATTCCCACAAATGATCATGCAGTTTCAAGTTTAAGATGAAATTGCAATCGAATCATAAATTTGTCACTCTCCAGACAGCTGCTAAGTCAGTAAAGTCTTGATCAAGTGGGGATTAGTCACTGGACTGAACAATTAAGACCGGTGAGTGCATCTGGCCCTCTGTCAGAGACATGTTTATTGATAAAAAAAATAGTTTATGTAGAGGTTTAAAGTGTTATTAATTCTTAAGTGGGGCATAATCCTTTATCTAGTATATTGTGACACGTAGCTAACTATCCCACTAACATCTCGTTCTGCTCAATTGACTATTTAAACAGAATTAATCTTTTGAAATAAGGATGACTGTGAGCCTTTATAAATTACCAGAGCAGAGTGCAGTGAGAGACGTCGTTCACAAAAAATTGTTTGCTTCCGTGGCTTTTTTTTAATCTGTAAAGGGAAACAGCCTTTCAGATCATCACTTAGCTATGTTTTCATTAAAACGTTCATATGCATAAAGCAATACATTTCCTACACAAGCAAAACATGTTTCCTGCAGAGAACTGACATAGAAGCACATCTCTGAGCCCTATTTTGAAAAAAATTAAGACACAATGGGATACTGGAATACTATTTTGCACTGCTCGTTACATAATGGAAACAAATAAGGGAGATAAGCACTTCCCTCGAGTTAGTGACCTCTATCCAAAGCTGTCTTTACTAGAGATTTTTCCCATTGTCACGTATCCATGTTTTACCACAATCTATTTTTGTTAGTTTATTGCAGGAAACAGCAGATCACTGAAACATGAAATGTTACTATTCCATGGATGTAAATTTTACACCTTTCATATTCTGAACATTGAGATAGTTTCTTAACTACAGGTACAGATGGACGGAAATTCTGGTACCTCTATAGTTCTTCAGTTACGGAGTTTTCACTGTGTTGACAAACAGCTGTGAAGGACTCAGCACAGACTAAGGGCCTCTTTTCAGGCACGTTACTAACAGCAGCAACTTGTGTTCATCTTTGTTCTGACTGAGACTTCAACTAGTAAATTAAAACTAAGTGATTTAAGGTATAATTCACTAATGATACCATGACTGTGTGATGTCTTGTTACCTGGCAGCTTCAGTGCCCGCCAGATCTGTAGCAGGTAATCATTGACCAACCTCTTCCAGTGCCACCAGTATCAGTTTTTCTGATGTATCTGGTGTAATGCAAAAAACTGGCATTCCTGTATCTGAAGAAAAAAATGTGACTTGCTTGCCTGATGGAAATCTCCGTGTTGTACTTGCTTGTTATGAAAATGATTCACTGGAACTACACCAGCCAAAGGACAAAATTGAACTTGCATTTTCTGCAGCCCAAATGCTCTCACTCCATAGTGCTGAGCACAAGACTTCTTTTTTAAGCAGATCTGTGCCCTTCAATCCTTTACTTTTCTCACAAGATATTGAAACAAAACATTCAGTTTGGGATTGGAGAGAAATATTTAATTCAACTTGAAACAGCAGTTTTCAGCATTTTGTTTCCACAAATAAGATTAAATATAAATTTGGCCCAATGAAACTGAAATTTGGGACAGATACTTACGTTTGGCTGCCCATCTGAAAAATCAATTCATATCCTTAATTAACTCAGCAATGTGCTTTCTACCACAAGGTTTCTGAGTTCAGAGCCACGTCAATAGAGTAACAATGCACTAACTCCACACAAGAAATTAAGATGAATTAACGTTATGGGGGAAGTTGGTATCTCCTTATAGTAACATAGCAATGGTATTTTCCCTTTTACAGTTACACTGAGCAGCATGAAATGCAATATCATATGCAATAAATAATCATAATGTTTAGCTATGTTAAATGTTCCCAGAGCTCAGCTGGAAGTAAAGGCATATACAATTTCAGCAGTGCATAATTACATTTTGTATCTTTAAAACACTCTTTATCCATCACTTATTACTGACTCCGTGACTGGTGCAGACTCTAAATAAAGTGTAGAAATTAAACCAAGTATGGTTGAAAAAGTTCTCAAGAAACAATTTACCCAGACAGGTACTTCTACCTGTGGTATAAATATTGGCTGAATTTAGCACTGGGGTCTGGTGGAAAATTTCAAGTCTAAATTAAAGATCTTCTGGTTCTTGAGCAGAAAACCTCAAAAGAGTCCCAGCCATTTCACAGACATAACATTTCTACAGCCCATCTCGCACA
The DNA here is from genome assembly GCF_030867145.1 of Opisthocomus hoazin. Lineage (NCBI taxonomy): Eukaryota > Metazoa > Chordata > Aves > Opisthocomiformes > Opisthocomidae > Opisthocomus > Opisthocomus hoazin. The sequence continues at coordinate 9,514,417 of NC_134420.1, forward strand.
AGGAGGCCTCAAACTCTGATTTCATAGAATCATAGAATGAATCATAGAATGCTTTGGGCTGGAAGGGACCTTTAGAGGTCATCTAGCCCAACGTCCCTGCAGTGAGCAGGGACATCTTCGACTAGAGCAGGTTGCTCAGAGCCCCGTCCAACCTGGCCTTTCAATGACTCGCTCATGCAAGCCGAAGTTACGCCCTCAGACACGCCTTTTGCAGAATGCCTGAAGAGCTGAATTCACACCCAGCTACAGGCTCCAGCACACAGGAGGGGGAGTTTTAGTCCCTGTTCAGTCAAAGGTAACAACTGCCACGGGCAGCAGCGTGCCAAGGTGGCCGAGTCCCTCGGGACAGCTCCTTGTTCGGGCTTTGCTCAGTGCAGCATTAGCATTGGTGGTTGGTTAGGTGGGCGTTTGGGGCTGGGCCCCATACACCTGCTGAAGCTGGAATGTTTTTGCTTGTATTCACTACGGCAAATTCTCCCTCAGTATCACACCCTATGTTCTTTGTCAAATCACAGCTGAAGGGCCTCCTGCTCAAGGAACTCAGCCCAAATTCTTCTGACAACCAGGCTGGATTAGGGTGATTCACTTCATGAAGAAGACAGAACATGCCCTACACTAGCCATTGCTTTTGCATGCTGCTCAGAAGCGTAATTTTGTAAATGCTCTAAAATCCTTCTTTCATGGGTCACAGTCATTTCATTTTGTCCTTGCCTGTGGCTGATTAATGCAAATTAAATTTCATGCCAGTCAGCTCAAGCAATCTGCACAGTGTACAGAAATCCAGAGTTTCCACTAGAAGGCAAAATTGTTTTCACCAGTTACTAATGTTTTCAGAAAATGTCAGAACTCTAAATGCACTGATATCAAAGAGAAGAATTAAAAAATTCAATCACAATAATCCTTGATTTAAAAGTACCATTGAAAAATCCAGCTGGGTTACTTAAAGTTTTTTTTCTGAGTTTAGTATACATCTGAGTAAAAACATTTAAAATCTAAAAAAACCCTGCCTTTAAGGACGGATCTCTGCAAAAAGAGCCAGGAATGTACTAAGCTATTTCCAGCAAATTGCCAAGTTAAACAACACACAATGACAAAATTTCCCCTGACCAAAAACAATGTTATACATTTCATGACTACTCACTACATTGCTCCTAAAGTGAGTTCACGTTTTGGGCCAGTATTTCAACTGGGTCTCAAGATTAGCTCATCCCTATCTTCTAACACTAAATACTCCTTCCAGCCAGAGAGGAGAAGTTAAAAAAGAGCACAAAAAAGCCAACAACCTAATAATCAAAAAACAACCCTGCCCAAGGTTTCTCTGTCACCTGAAATTTTATTCTACTTGAATAATATCCAGATCTTATAGTGATAAATGCTGAATCGTGTATCAGTGTATCAGAGGTACTGGAATCCAGCTGAACTGCATGATATGCAGAAGACAATCCCAATACACAGAACTTCCTGTAGCCTTGCTATCAATGTGACAGAACATCCTCTAACCATACACTCCTGTGGAATAACTAAGACGCTGAATTTGGAATAATCAGTGGGTTTTGAACCTAATCCAGCAATTGTTGGTCAGGTAGAAGTCTTACTCCTGTTAACTTCAGCAGCATTCTAAGCAAGAGTCTAAGACTGCAGATTCAGCAGAGGCTTTTGCTATGAGAAGTGCATGAAATTACATTACATCTATTAACAAGGGAGATTGATGTTTCAACTGGCTGGTCTCAAAATTCATAGTTAATTGTGAAATTCAGAGTCTTTAGTGTTTTTTGGTTCCCTGTAGTAGCCAGTTCCAATAAATACTCTGGTACCATTAGAAATTACATTGCTTAAGTCTCTACTAAACAAAACGTTTCAAGATGTAAACCTTTAAAAAGAGCAGTGTGTGTTTGGCTGAGGCCACCCCCCAAAAATTGGTTTGGGTAAACCAAATTTTTTATATGATTTTGGATATATAGACTGTACAAAACTTTGTAATCTAATTACCTGAAACAAAATAGCACATCAAAGGAAAAAAGGTGAACTCTAGAGGCTCTTCACTAAGACAAATTCACTTTTTTTTCTCTGACATTTTTTAATGAGGAATTTTAGCCCTCTCTGAAATGCTCAAGAAATTATTTGTTCTCTAGGCAAATGTCACCTATCTATCTATTAGGTTTTAAAAGTTGTGGCTCTAAAGCAAGTATCGCTGAACAGCTAAATAACATGACCAAGGTATCGGCTGCTTCGTGTTTGTCATTGTGAGTATGGAATATTCTCCTGTCAGCTGACTGGCTAAAACTGAACCCAAGCTCATAATAAAAAGTTTGGCTGGATGATCAGTGATTGCTGTGAACGGACCCTGGGGACTTGAGTCCAGCTTCCAGCGGCTGCGTTCTCCACACACACAGCCACAAAGCAGGACAGTCAGAGACTGGGAGGGCAGGAAGAGCGACCTGTGACCTCCCCGCAGAGTGCAAGTCCAGGACTCTCCAGTTTGGATCTGAAGTCCGGTGGTAAAGGCCTGAAGTGAAAAGTATACGGCTACTGCCTAGTGTCTCTGTGCTGCGCAGCTAAAAGCAAGGCTCTGTCATCTGCAGCAGGAATACTTCCCCATCAGTGCACTCCTTCATTTTTTGCCTTTAATAGTTAATGATTTGTTAAGCAGACAATGGAAATGTCTTCAGTGTTTGATTCAGCTTTAGGAAAAAAGTGAGATTTTGAAAGACTTAACTACTAGACCTGTGTGAGGTAGATAAAAACTAAAGGGTTAAAAAAACTAAACATGGGCAGCCATCAAGCAGCAGAGAGTAGCAAACATACTGGACACAAACAGGTGATAAAAGGTGATAAGAGAGATGAGAAAATTAAGAAAATAAAGAACACTGTTATAAAGATTTATAGATCAGCTAAAGCAGAGCAAAATAAATGATAACAAACACTGATAAAAAAGAAATGGGGCATCGGCCATATAAACACGCAGGAAACTTCAATGCTTCTGTATAGTACTATGACACTGCTTTGTTTACACCAGCATTGACCTTTTGCTCCCAAAGAAGTTTATTAACCATCTTGGTCTTTCTTTGTGTTGCTTTACTCATCAAGAGAAAGTTGTACAGGGTTGATTCTGATGAATGGCTTTTTCAGAAAGTCAAGTTATCCTTGACTAGACGCAGATGGCCTAGTAAAAAATGAATGCTGCCAGCAGACATTGTCTTTATCAGTAGTAAAAGTTCAGCAGGGACTAGACTTCCTCATCTCTGGCCAAAGAAACCCAGCCTTCTGTTTCAGCACCATATCACATATTGTCCTAATGAATTCTTGTAACACACTGCAGCCCAGATAAATATGCTTATATTAATGTTTTTTGGCAGTCTGGGGCATGGTACAGAATTGACACAAGTGTGTGGATTCTGCTTGCAGCAGACACTAGGAATTTCTGCCACTTAGCAATATTAGACTGTTGTGAGGTTCTTTGTCCTGTGTGATGACCTTCAGTATTGCAAACTGCAGTTTGTCTGCCCCAGAATGGCTTCACAGCAGAGAAGCTGTAGCACGCCACGCTGCGTCCTGCGGCTCAGAGCAGGGTGAGGAAGCAGCTTGGTTCCTAGAGAGTTTCATTCATTCCTCAGCAGTATCAAAACAAACTTGAGATTTGTATTTCAGACGGTCCAGTGGACTTTCACCAGGGCAATATCCATTGCAGGCAATTTAAAACCTGCTGCCATGTGACATTTCCTTTCTTTGATTCTCTATTAATTTTTCCTTCTAGATTACAGAAACTCGCGTCTCCGCACTACTGAGGTAACAAGCAGCAAGTGATTTACGGCACACCTCTCTTCAGAGCATCAAGCACCATCCTAGGCAGCCTCAAAGACAGTAGAGGCTTGGCCTTTGAAGAGTGCCCTGGGAAACCAGACTTTTAAAACTCTGTAATTCTCAACAGCTACCCAGATCCACTTCGACAAATGCAGTAATTACAATAGCAGCACAACACCGTACTGAGGCTACTGAACTACATTTTGCGTTGTACTTCATGGTAGTCTTCAGCTCTGACTGCTGCTTTGTAAGGCCTGCAGCTTTCTGTTGCAAGTTCGGAAACCCCTGCAGCTGCAGTGGACGCTTGGCTGCGTTGGGTTCCCAGAAACGAACGCAGGCAAACCCCTGGGCTGGGCCGTCTAGTGGCCGAGAGGGAGACAGCTCTCCTGCTCCAAGCACGGGTCTTGGCTGCGCTGGACTGCTCACCGTACAGTAGCTAAAAACCTCTTTCTTTGCCTTCACAATGCACCCTTACTGTAACTTCACCTAAAAACCTCAGCAGTACAGTGAAAAATGTCAGAGACCTTCCTGAGAGGAAACATCAAGCAGACGTGATTACTGTACGAGTAGAGCACGTGCACAAGGACACACCATTTCCCAAGGAACTCTGGGGCAGGATTTTTTCTGGGCAGTGAGGTTACTTTGTTTTTGTAGTTCTGTTTTTCAACATTTCATTCAAATGAATGGGAGTTCTGGGGCATGACTCAGAGGAGAATGAGCCACAAAAAGAAACAGCCTGAGAATAAATACAGTTGTATTTCTCTCCTGCACCTCCATACTGAAGTGCCTCAGTGCCCTGTCTTTTTTGGTAACCTCCTCGCACCAAAAGGGCATTTTTGGTGCTGGGGAAGGGCAGCTGGTCATTCAAGCCAGGATGATCAGCCAGGTCTTTCCATCACTACTCAGCCTACTTCTGCAGATTAAGATCTTGGTTCTGCCAGAGTTCATCAGAACATATCTAGCCTGTTTGACATAAAAAACAGTGACGCTGTTAAATTATACCTATGGGCTAGGCATTTGGTCGTCAGGAATTGAAAAGCCCTGCCTGGGACCACACTTTCTCATTCAAGATTTGCAGTGCCTTTAAACGCTTGTCTCTTAAAGCCTTAACTGCAGCTTGCAACCTCTTCGGGGCAGAGTCTTCCTGCTGCTCAGTGTTCCTACAGCACCTAGCACAAGGTCTGTCTATGTTGTGTGTGTCTTCTAGGAGAATATCATCTTTCAGACCATCCTCACTTCTCAGAGCCCTTCAAGGCATCAAAGCTACCTTTTTTAGCAGCAGAAGCTGGCATTTGTGTTCGGATTGCAGTCTATACTGAAAACTGCACTTTGTTGACTTGATGCTCTGGCTTACTTCCAGTGGTCATGCTGGTCTGGGTTCCCTCACCACTGTTGTTTAACAGCCTCACTGTGCTGGTGGAACCACACCTGCTTGTCAGCGCAGCGATGGCCAAACCAAGCGCTTAAAACTAGGCTTCATCATGCTGCAATTTGAAGCCACGGAAGTTCTGCCAGCTTTTTTTAATGGGAATCGACACAGGCTGTGCTAACAACACAAAAGTATGCAAAGCTTCACACAAGCAGAGAAGAACACAACCTTTGTATATTTTGTCTTTGTCTCACTTCAATCATAGTCTAGCCAACCCTGTTCTTGCCTATATTACAAGTAGTCTTCAATGAAAGATGAAAAAAAAAAGGGTTTTTTCTTTCTGTTTTTTCTTTTGGTGCCTCTTTCTGTGCTTTGCATTGGTAATTTCCATGAAGACAAGCTACTTGGGTAGCAGTTCTTCAAAAACCTGCTTTTGCAAGCCTGTCAGGGCGTCTCACTAGAGAAACCAAGGGCAGCGCTTAGGACCGGTGTACTGTGAGCACACCCATTGCTGCCTGCCAGGCTCACCTTGCTTCCCAGCTGTGCTGGCGGTTTCCCTTCTCCCCTCGCAGGGCGCTGCCGATAGCCCTGGCAAGTCTCCCCCGAACGGCAAGAGCCACTCCGCTCCTCTGCTGAGCAACCGGGGCTCAGAGCACTCTCCGAGGCTATCGGCCCACCGAGCCTGTCCTCCGCGTTTATCACAGCTCTACCCCCGGTTTTGTCACTGTATCCTTCAATCCCCTCTCTCCCCATAAAAGTGTCTAGCTGTCTCTTAAACTCACTTTACCATTTGCTTCTTTGACCTCACTTGGCAACTTATCCTTGTGTTTATTATTTGAGGTGGAATAGTTCTGGCTACATTCCTGGGTTTACTCTTAATTGTCTAATTTTTAGGATGGTGTCAGTGGGGTTGGGATTTGGGTTTGGGCTTTTTTTAACTCATCAGTATTGTGACCAGGTCTTCTGTTTCATTGGGCTCCTTTGTGTCATTGGGACTTCCAATAACTAAAAGAATCCTAATGAATCTTTTATTGGATCTTCCCAAATATTGCAGCTGGGCTTTCTTGTCCATTAGTGCCACTCCGTACTGCGTACACTGCCCTTAATTACTTTTTTGTTAATTGGAGGGGAGGGAGGGACGAGGAGGATTTTCCCCATGCAAGGAGGAGTTCCCCAACTAAAAAGCTGAGTGATTCTCCCTGCCTGTCCTTGCCCCAGGAGGAAGGTACAACCAGCACTCAAGCAGGACTGGGCAACAGGACTTTTCCACGTCCTCTGGCAGCGTACCTCTGCCTTCCGGTTGCCTCCACATACCCACCTTGTGCTAGGTCCAGGCAGCTCTGGGGTGCGGGGCTGCAGGCACCTTCTCGGAGCCCCCTGATCCACTCCAGAGCCTTGCTGGGCTTTTGGACAAGGTGCTGGGAGCAGCTTGCTTACCACGTTGGATTTTCTGTCAGGTCACACTGATGACAGGAAAAGACTGCACAGGACAGGGTTTTCTCAGTGCCTGTCTGGGGAAAGGGAAGGAGGAAGAAACACTGGTTTCAGGCACCTACCTGCATCTCCAGGAACTGTTCCCAGTTGCTGTAAGGATGGTTGGTGGAGCAGTGAACTGAGTCCTTACTGACACCGTGAAACAGATAAGCCTGGTTGGGGCGGCTTCTAAAACGAGCAACTCACCTAGCCCACCAGGGAAAGAGCAGGAAAGAGCCACTTCTTTGCGAGGCCCTCCCTTCCCTGACAGGGATCAGTGCAGGTCTGAGGGACGGGCTGCCTTCAGGCTGGTTGCCTAACGGCAGCAAGACAGCGCCTCTGTACCGCTGCTCGGTCAGTGCAGTCCACACCAGCAGCAGACCCTGGGGTTACAACTCCGGCATGTTCGCTCTCGTGTTTTCCTAAAGCAGAAGGCACTCTTTGCTCGATTCACCTAACTGGAAAAAAACTGCTGCACATGAACCCTTGAATCTCAGCTCACACCATCAGAGAGAGAAGAGAGCACGTTCATTTCCTACCCAACACATCTTGTGCATCACGAAGTGACAAGAAAAAGTAGAAGTGTTATCTATAGGATTAACATTCTCCATTCTGGGGGGCTACAGGAAGGAAGCTGCAGGACAGGGATAGTGTGCCCATCACAGTAAGACATTAACCACCAGCCAAAATAACATCGGTCACTATTTTCAGTTTAAGAACAGAGGGCAGAGGCATAAAAGATTTGCTCAATTAATCGTGGGATTGAAAATTTTCCAGAGAGCTAAGGATACTTGTAAGATCTAATAGAGTGCAGCCCCCTCATCCTTCACGTGGAGGTCAAGCTCACAGACACTCGGCCTGCTGAGCAGTTTCTGCTTGCCGCAACATGAGGAATTGCATGCTGCAAGAACCAGTGTCTGGGGGCTGCTTCTGAGAAATTCAGATAGTAAAGCACTTCAGTAAAGGTGGCTTACCTTGCTGATAGAATCCTGAAAAGAGGGAAATGAAAGGGAGAGACATAAAATAGCTTTCATGACAAAGACTGTAAAATAACTAGAAATAAAAATCTAAAAAACCTTGTAAACATTCACCATTGTCCTCACTACTTGGCGGGTCGGGGGATGTAATTCTCATCAAACAGCAGAGCAGCAATAAGTACTTTCCTTGAAAAAGTGGCGACAGCAAAAACAAAAGGACATGCTCTGTCACTCCTCAACGCACGCTTCATTTTTCGTAGCCATCTACCATGATTATTTGGCATGCAATTCGCCAAGCAGCAAAACCACGGCTGTAGTTATTTACAGGTCACTGGAAGTCTGGCCTGTGCTGCAGCAGAGTTTTGGTTGTATTTCACAAAAGATAGTTTTATTTATGTTTGACTAATGCAGGCACAACTGGAGGCTGATTTTTCTTTTTTTGGCCTGTAGTATAAACACTCGTGGCAGCTCTCTATTTTGGGTGCAGACTGAAAAACAGATTGTTTTGTAGTTGTAGAAGACTGCAGGGTAAATCAGAGGACGTTGTTATTGCGACTGAACTTTTCTCTCAGGAAAGCAGGAGGAGTTGCTTTATTTTTAATTCTGTGCAGTTTTATGTACACCATTCGCTCCAAATATTTGATGTTTGCCACACTTGCTATGAGTTTCTCCAGAGAGATGCTGTCTTCTGGCAGCAAAAGATAAAGTTGACTGATACAAATGAGTCACAGTACCCCAACAGTAATTAACAGTGATGCAATACCCATGCGAAAAAGAGGACTTGAAGAATTAACTGTTGAGTTTTCTTGACGATGCAGCTGCACTTTAAGAGAGAAAGCTCAACCCATCATAGAACTCCATTGTGTACATTAGAGAAAAAAGCTTGGCAAGATACATTAAAGATTTTTGCTAAAGAGATACAAATATTTTGCAAGGTCAAAGGGCGCCGAGGCAGGCTGTACTTACTTCCAAAGAAAAGTAGGCAGTATGACAAAGAAACAGTAATATTTTTTTATCTTCATGTTCACACTTCATCATCTAAGAAAGACTGTCTTTTTCAACCTGCTGAACTGATTTAAGCCATCCCAACTCTAAGTTAACTTTTACTTAGAAGCCAGCCCATGACATCCCAATCTAAGAAGTTATCTGTGCTTACGGTTTCAACGCAGTTCTGCAGCAGGCCAGTACTGCTATTTATAAACTGGGTTTTTCTATTCTGTAAAGTACTTCTAGAAATCTTACACGTCGAAAGTAAAATAATAGTTTGGTAAGAAGACAAACGATCGAAGCAACTGTTTTATAGCACAATATGAAACTTGACACTGTTTTCTGCTGCCAGTATGATTCCCAAGTGAGATGGATAAATTGTGGTCAAGACCTGGACAGGTTAACTAGTGGTCATCAGTGCTGGTTGTACCTTTATATACAAAAAAAAAAAAAGGATACTATTGGACAGGGCATTTGAAATCTAATACCAGACATGAAACAAGACATCTGTTTGACTCTCATTTGTTTCTCTTTGAATGGGCTTTAATTGAAAGCTCAGTGAAAAATGCAGGTTACATTCTTAGTGTTATCAATAGTTTGTAACAGCAACAACATCAGAACAGTGATGCATCTAGTATTTATACACTTTCTAGTTTCAGATGTCTAAGAGCAATACATTATCAGATATATATATACACACAATTTCAAGCAATTAAAAGTAAATAATAAACCCCTCCTCCCAAAACCCTGAAACAATATATTTCCTTACACTAATAATGTCTTTTTCACATATACTTGACAAACAGTCTTTTTTAAGTTACTTATCTTAAGAGTAATCTGTTAATGGAGATCCTGGACCAGCCCCATTAAAAGTTCAGTTTTAAGTTTATACAGCTTGCTAGCCACATAACCAGTGTGGCTTTACATTGTAAACAAATCCCAAACGTCTACAATGATTGGAATTAGTTTTCTGTAAAGGAGATCTACGCATCTCACGATAGAATAAATTTAAACCAATACATTAAAAAGAGAGAGAGAAAGGGAGAGAGTTAATTGACAAACAAAACAGTTTTGGGGGATCTATTATGTGATTATTAAAAAAAACAAGTTAACTTAATGGTAAGATTCTTATATTCTGTACAGAGAGGCGCTGGTTCATCTAGCTTTAGCTGCTCTAGAAATACGTCCTTTAAAAAAAGGTTTCAGTTGTGAAGTTCGAAAGCAGAGCTTCCAACTTTAAAAGCTCGCCCTTTCGCAGTACGAGTACAAAGTTTCCCAAAAGTATCTCAGGTGACTGTTCGGTCTCATTTTGCGAGGATGGCTGTACTGGCATTTGGAAACCTCAGCATAAGCACAGATGCGGCAAGCGTAAATCTTACCTTCCACAGGGAGGAATCACCCTACCCGCTGCGGGACTTAAAAAGGTACAAGAATATGTACCTAGACAAGTTTTAGTGAAAATAAAACCAGGAAACTGGAGACAGACGTGGAAGTAAGCACAGTTTACACTAATCTTGAAACTGTGGCAATCTTGCTTACTTTTTAACAAAATTACAGATAAAAATATCTTGAACTTATTGAATTGGAACTTGTGTAAGTCCAAATGGAAGACAAGTCTGAGCAGAATCCTACGGTTTAGTTAACTTGTGTCAAATGGGATGCGAAGACAGCTGCAGCTTTCTGACAGAGGTGACCGAAGATGGCTGATAAAGTTTGCAGTAGCTCATAATGTCCCATCTGGTTTATTCACTGGTTTGAACTGTCTAAAGGGCCAGCTGCAGTTTAGTCATGTTCCTCTGGTGCATGTTGTGATGACGAACTAATTCATCAGACCTGGCAAATTTTTTTTGACAGCTGGGCCACCGGCAACTGAAAGGCTTTTCACCTGTTAACAAAACACCCTGTTATTAACTGGGCATACAGCTCGCCTGAGACACTGCTATTTGTTTTCTTTCTGCAGGGCTGTGAGGAGCTAGGCAGAGGCCCTGTCAGGAGGAAAGGCATGGGGGGCTGTCCCGAGGGGGTGCGGGATTGCCCTCAACTCCTACTGGCATCAGCGCTCGGTGCTTTCTTACATCTCCCGCAGCTGATGTTTAACAACAGCCTTTTCCGATGACGTAGAACATTTTGCAGTGGTTCACTCCTGAAGATGGGCCCTTGCTGACCACCGTGTCACCATATCTATGCTATTCTCAGCTCTCGAACCAACCAGTTTAAAAGTCACTCTGGCACTCGTGCAGGCTTCAGTCACACCTCGGACTGTGGTGCAGACTTACTGTTAGTCGCCGTGAAAATTGTCAGTGACTGTTTAGAGCTTGACCTCAAGTCAAGGAGAGTTTTTCCAGCTAGTTCTATGGGTTTTGGCAGAAGTTCTCTGAAACTGGTGAGTGTAAGTGAATATGGTGGAAGCAACAGGGTTCAGCATGAAGTCTGCTGAGCCAGACTGAAAGTTTCCCACTACTGCCTAAATAAAGTAGATTCACTTCTATGGGAGATATTGAAGGCTCAAAATATTCAGTATTTTTCTAACATTCCCATGAGCACAACATTCACTAAAAATGACCCCAAACAAAGCACGTTCGATTTGAACAAGAAATGCCATCACCTTTTTACAGTTTAATCTGGTCTCTCTGTTTTCTACAATGTTTAAGTGGAATTTCAGGCCGTGTTTCTGATGCCGCAGGAATGCTGATGGAATGCTTTCGTTAGCTCAGAGCAGTGCCTGGTGACTCATGTTTCTTTTAGATTTGCATTTTCTTTTTTTTCCCCCAAAAATAGATGTGATATTTTAAAGTAGGTTCAGCTCTGGGACTGGGCTCTTCAGTGCTGTCTACAGACCTCACACTCTCCCACTCAAGACACACTGGGGTGGTACAAGCTCACACGGCCATCTTCTTTTCTTTGCTCCACACCTTGTGCATTTCACAAACATCCAAAATGAGGCAAAAGGGGATCTGGGCTGGGCATAAATGTGTATCTCTGTGTGCAAAATCACGTCAGCATATATATAAGGGGAAGAGGGGGGCAGCATTTAAATTTTACTTTATCCACTTAACATACATGCTGGCAAAAGCATCAACTATCTCACATGAGTGCATAAAACAGTATGATCCAGTCAGAGCTACTGATAAAAATCACAGATTGTATGAAGTGGTCGTCTTTCATCTCAGCAGCATTAGCAAAACCATCCCGTGAACTGACGCGAGTTACCTGCTACTGGCCAGTTTTTCACTGAACCATCACAGCAAAAGCCGCACAGTTTTACTGTTTCACAAGCAATTCTGGTTGTCCTCTCGCAACAGGGGGCAGCCATCTCTATTGGTTCTGAGCTGGGCACAAATTACTTTGTACAGCTTGACTGTACAGATATCAGAAATCACGTTTCCATTGCTAAAATGTATACAGATGTGTGGAGTTTTTCTTTGATTCATTTTTTTGCTTTCTACAGCAAAGATTGCTGTCACAGTAAAATTGCTTGTGGAGACAAGAAACCCTGAATTTATAGCTTGACCAACAGTTTGGCAGTTGACTTAAAATTAGGGTGGAATTAGATGGAAGCTACCTGTGCTTTGCTTCATCAAGATTTAACATGGAGCAAGTTAACTGGAGCTAGGTGTTCTGCTGTGAAATTTAGCGAGTACAAGAAAGAAAGAGGCATGAAGCTACAGGGCAAGATGGAGCTGAAAAACCCCCACCCACCACTCGTGCTCATTCCCCTCAGGATACGTGTGTTTTACAGTCAAAGGAGCGTGACACATCCAAAACCGCCGACAGGAGCATCACCACAGCAGCACGCAGCTGGGCTGCAGAGCTCACACAGAACCTGAGCCAGCGGCAGGCAGCAAGCCCACGCAAAGGCCTGTGCTATGAGGCTCGAGTGAGGCTGCTTCCAGCAATGGGTGCAGTGTGGGCTCGGATCACACAGAGCACGGAAGAACTAGAATGGGGAGATGAGTTTCAGTAGAAAAAAGAGAGCAAGTTCTTCACTGATTTAGCTAATCTGGGATAAAAAATAACTGGAGTCATGAAAGTCATGAATTAGCAGATCAGTTAGCAATGAAATGTGATGGGGAATGTAGTTTATCCCAACCGGCCAGCGTGTGACAACCGCTTGCCATCTTGTCTCTACCAGAACATTACCTCTTTCTGATTAAGAAAATACCTTACTTCATGCAAATGCACACAGAGCCAGGCCCCGCAGCTCATCATGAGGCTATGGGGGGAGCCCAGCCATGCCCTTTGCAGCCATGCAAGTGCAGATATGGCCATTACTTGAAGCATCTATTTGGCCAGTACCACAGAAAATGCCACTATTCTCAAGGTGAATCATTTCCTTTATTAAAATTTCTCTTTTATTTTTGAAAGTCTTAAATATGTGTTTTTATGGTCCGGAAGAGAAAAAAGAATCCTTAGCAGTGAGAAAAAGATTTTCAGGCTCCTTGTCCATCTGTACAGAGACTGAATTTAAAAGGTTAACGCCAGTAGTGAAAACACTGTGACATCTAATAACTTGTCAAAGTGCTCGGTAAACACTTAGTTGGTAGAAATACTGCATACATAGTGGAAGGGAACAGAAAATGTAAGTTCACAGGAATAATTCTAAAACTTAAAACTAAAATATAGAGGTTGCTGCAGTTGCTCCTTAATGGTGTTTACATTTACGTGAGGGCAGAGTAGACTAAAATGGCCTCCTATTTTTTTTCCTGCATTTATATGAAATACTGTGGTTTCTGCAAAAAGGTCCTTGAATATTTGAGTAAGCTTTTACTTTAGTGTCTGTCAGTGTGAGTTTGCAAAAGGCACTCCTTTTATCTTCTGGAGAGATTACAGTACAAGCAGCAACAGCGAGAGCTTTGCCGTGCTATCCTGCATTAGGCTCAACTGACACTTAGGAGAAGCATGAGTAGGCACGAATACTTTAGATTACAGACCCTCGGCTGAAGCTAGAATTAAAATTTCTATCTTGCAGGGTTTTTTCAGTGAAGGCAGTAGATCAACTTGACATTTGCGGGCTGAGACCATGATGTTCATTTCACAATAGCTGACAAAATGCATTTTGCCAAGCTGAGATTTCTTTAAACATGAAGAAAGAAAGCACAGTTTCAAAAATCACCTAAATCTTTTTGTGAAAAGTGACTGTGGTACTAGGGGAATGTAGTCACACTGAAAAATCAGCACGCTCTGACATTTTTTCTGTTTTTTGAATATTAAGAGACTTCCTAATCATGTAATTTAAAACAACATTGATTGAAACTTAAAAAATAATGAAATATAAATGTGAATAAAAGTTTACGCACTTGTTTTACCTGTATGAGTCCTGGTATGAGTCTTCAGATGATCAGATCTGGAGAACTTTCTCTCACAGGTTTTACACTGGAAGGGCTTCACACCTGAAAAGACAAAAATGTCTATTCTTACATTCCAACAACTTTTGGAACAGTGAATGAAATCAACTATTTCTGAATTTTCAAAAGTCTGGATTTTTTTGTAGTAGTTACTGTAACTGCTCCTCCCAGCTTCATGCCTACACATTACAGAAAGTCATTAGTCAGGCTACCATCCCTCTGCAGCCTCCTCTTCCGACATCTGCGTCTGAGGCATCCAAACAGCACCACGTTAAACAAACACCCACTTACACTGTTGGACTCAGGAGGACCTGCACACATTGTCAACTCTGATCCTGTGGCTTGGCACTATTGGCGTTGTGTATGAGCAAACATGACATAAGAAGAACAGAGGTGCAGAGGTATATTTTTATATACTCCAAATAGGCTTAACTTACTTTATGCTTCTACGGCTTATTTTACACACTACACTTAAGTCTTGGGGACTGCTTAACACAGATGTGTTCTAACATGCAGTTACTAAAGATGTACCATCCTAACAGAGTACTTTTACCACCAGCTTTCAGAGGTACTTCCTACATCTCTCAAAAGTACCGTTTAAGTGGGATAGAACATCTTTAGCAAGAAAAGTATTAGGCAGAAATCACAGAATCATAGGATCATTTAAGTTGGAAAAGACCTTTACGATCATCGAGTTCAACCGTAAACCTAACACTGCCAAGTCCACCACTAAGCCCTGAGCACCACATCTACACGTCTTTTAAACACCTCCAGAGATGGTGACTCAATCACTTCCCTGGAAAGCCTGTTCCCGTGCTTGACAACCCTCTCAGTGAAGAGATATTTCCTAATATCCAATCTAAACCTCCCCTGGTGCAACTTGAGGCCATTTCTTCTTGTCCTATCACTAGTTACTTGGGAGAAGAGACTAACACCCATCTCACTACAATCTCCTTTCCAGGTAGTTGTAGAGAGCGATGAGGTCTCCCCTCAGCCTCTTCTTCTCCAGACTAAACAATCCCAGTTCCCTCAGCTGCTCCTCACAGGACTTGTGCTCTAGACTCCTCACGAGCTTTGTTGCTCTTCTTTGGATGTGCTGCAGCACCTCAATGTCCTTCTTCTACTGAAGGGCCCCAAACTGAACACAGTATTCGAGGCGCAGCCTCACCAGTGCCGAGTACAGGGGCAAGATCACCTCCCTACTCCTGCTGGCCACACTATTCCTGATACAAGCCAGGATGCTGTTGGCCTTCTTGGCCACCTGGGCACACTGCCAGCTCTTATTCAGACAGCTGTCAACCAATCCACCACAGAACAGTGAGTAAACCAACTGTCAGGCCACTCCCTGAGATACAGGAGACCCAAATGCAATTTCTTGCTGTGACTGAGTCAGAGGAGTACTCTGAAGCCCTTTCTCATGTTCCATGCAGAGTGTCCTCATGGTTCCACTCCCAGCCAGGAGGCTAGAGTCAGCACCATCTACTCTTCTGTGATTTTGAAAAGGGTGGCTGTCTCCCCTGTCAATCTAATCTAGACCTCCAAGGTCTCCTGAAATGCTGAAATGGGCTTTCTTGACATTTCCAGAAAACAGTGTATGTGCGAAAAACAACTTGCTGAATTTGGACTGAACTCACAAGGAGTTTTGTCTGTCTCAGAACATTTCACCCTGTACATGCTCTACTGAGAAAGATACACAACTCTAGCGAAGACCCAGAGACTGCTGCTGGCCTCTCTGCTGCATGTGAACTGCTGTACGCTTTCCAGGCTATTTGCGCAATCAGCCAGCCAGATCTTTGATGTTTTTCTCCTCACTGCTCCTAGAATCCTTCTCTAGCTGGAAGAATTCAAAAAAGGCTCAAATCTAAGTTTAAGCGGTTTGCTGATTTAGGGCATTAAGCTGGTGTGGCCTTTGCTTCTCCACTCCTGCTTTCCACATGTAAGTGCAGAGTAATTCCACCAGCCTTTCAGGCTATGCACATGCAGCATTTGCCTATTAGTGTTGCCACATGAACATTGGAATACCAACAGTAGCGTTTATCAGCTTACTCATTGGCAACTTTTCCTTGCAGAACTGTTTTGTTTTTATAAATAATATACTCCCTATATTGGGGATACAGTATAGAGCAAACAGTTTCATTAAGAAAGCTGTTTCAAAATGATTGTGGCAGGATTAAAGGGTCACCTATACAACCATAGTTGCACTGAAATGACAACAAAAAAAATTAGCTACAGCCCTCTCCTAAAGTTAACTTCCAGAATTTGGCACCACAGATATCATGTACAAGCAGACACAACATCAGAAAAACATAAGTTTTGAAGTACATTTTTTGGATCACAATTCACATATACAGATGAACTCTAATGACCAGAGATGTGTAGTCAACAAACCTGTGTGTCGTCTTTGGTGCCGTTTGAGTTGGTCTGAACGAGAAAATCTTCGTTCACAGTCCTTAAAATCACACTGATAAGGTTTTTCACCTGTAAAGGACAAACGGTTTATCAGAAAACACGGCTAAATGAGGGAACACATCAACTAGAATCAGAAGATGAAACGTGTTACACTAAAAGACAGGCTTCTCTCCTGTCTAAAGCAGCCTAGCAGTACGGCAGGACTCATCTGCTGTAAAGCCATACAATTGTGTTGGAATCAGTGGAGAAAGGCTGGCACAACTCCACTGCATTGACACTGATCTTGAATCTGCTTATTCTGAGAACACAGCCCATTAGGTTAAAGCTACAAAAAAATTTCAGGTTGCATGAATTTTTTTACTGTTTTCTGCCGGAAAAGAACAGAAATCTCTTGGTTTATATTTCTCTGAAAACCACATTAAGCCCTTTCCACCTGTTTCAGTAATAAGTAATTTGTACAAGGGAACAACTTGCAGTTTGCTCTGAATTGGATTTGAAGCAAAAGCTAAGCCAATGACATCCATGTAGGCGGCAATTTTAACCACACTAAATTAATTAAAAGAAAACAAGCAAAATTCAACCACAGAAAAATACACATTCTTCTCCAAAACACAAAGGATGGTTTTTCTGGAAAGCACTGTTAAATAGAATTTCTCAGGTAGCTGCACACCTCCCGCAGGCAAGCCTATCAATTATTGCAAAGCCTCAAGTAAACATAAACTCTTCCTTCACCTCCCACACAATTCACAGAGATCCTCAGGACATGTTTTCTCTGGGACCAAAAGCAAGATTCTGACTTAAAAAGAAAAAATCCCTGCAAGCTAGTGTTTCAAATTAATATGGTGTTCACCAACCACATAAACATGCAAAAAAAGAACGTAGCAATCAAGGAGCTTGAGGAAAGAGGGAAACCCTGCTGGCATGTAGCATACCACAGGGCTGGTGAAAATCTGGCCAGCACAAATAAACCCTCTAATTCATACAGTGTTACAGGAGGAGCTGTATGATCTTTCAGACCTGATTCACATCTAGTCTAAGGCCCCTTTTCGCGACACTGGAATCCTGCAAGAGCCTCAGATATAATTACACTCATACCCACATAACACCTGTTCACAGTGCCACAGCCCTGCGCAGAGCCTTCTGCACAAGAACTAATGAAACATCTCTCCCTGCAAAGCTGGGAGGAACCTGGGTCTTATCGGGAAGGTACACACAAGACCAGCTGGGACCTGCTTTGTCTACTGTGGACAGCTGAGATGTAAAACAAAGGTCCAGCATGAAGAACCTAAAGAAAAAAAATCAGCTGAGCGGGCAGTGGGTTTAATTTCTCTGGGTATATTTTTAAACACATATCACTTTCATAAATCTTCATTGCAAGAGTCTGCATTTCTGATTTTATTATGATGAGGAAATGTATTCTGGCAGTTTAAACTAGTTCAGTTTAAAGCAGAAGCCTTCCGATCTAGGTAACACCATATAAGTAGCACACTGAGAAAAGCATCCCGAATTCATACTGGTGTGGCTAAGATCAAAATTTTACAAAGGCAACTACATCTGCAAGAACAAGCTAACTTCCTGTGACAGTCACCCAAAGGGGTTTGCTGATTCTGAAACCTAGGTGTGGACAATTTCCATGTCTGCTGTGCTTAATTTATTAACATAAGGGATTAAAGTTGCCACAGGTGTTTGAAATAGTTCCGTACACTTTGACCACAAGGACTCCCTGGGGGGTGCCTGCTTTTCAGAAACCACTTACTTCCAAGGAATTCAGCCCTTTGGCAGATTTAAGAGGGGGAATGTCAACAGAGCAGAATGCAGTGACAGGATGATTGTCTGCTAATTGCGATATAAACGCAGAAGATGGTTAAGGAGCTATTTGAATAAAACAGTATAGCGGGTCTGATGGCATGCACATGAAAGTATTTCTTCAAATAATTTGGAATACAATCGTGATTAAATTAAGGACAAAATTAACCAATGCGTATATTAAAGGAATACATCCAAGATGCTTACACAGAGATATGATGACATTGGATAGAAAACAAAAAGCAAGCAAACAAAAAGAGGCACGCTATTTGGACAGAAATCCTGATTTTCTTCTTCTTCTACATCTTCCACGTCAGCTAGTGCCAAGCAAAATGCCTGCCGAAGCCAACCATCACATACCTGTTAACTCCCCTAAGTGTCACCAGAACAGGACAAGAGAAATGTCCCAGATTAGAAAAAGTCTGTTGGTACCTCATTAAATTGCCCTACCAAGAGGGGTCAGAGTAATGTCTAGTTTCCCCAGGCCTATCAGAGCCTCTCCAGTAATAGGCTAAAGTCTCTTAACATGTGAAAAATATCCCATAATGCTGTCACCTTCCTATGTGACCATATATAATTTCAAAACAAAAGAGTAGATGAAGATGAAGCTTCACCGGTCCTTCCACCTGCGACTTGGAGGCTTCCATGATTATTTACATTTCATTACTGCAAGAGGACACACAAAAGAAAGGCTAAACTTGGTGAATAATGAAATAGTCAAGGTAAGAGAGGACAGAGGGAATAGCAGTCCCTTAATATTTAGTAAAATATTTAGAAAAAATAAAGCTCAACAATCGGAGAACAAGGGTGCATCAGCCCTGCACATACCACAATAAATGCTTCTAATAAAATAAACCTATTTGCTTAAAAAGAATTAACTTAAACTAGAGGAAGCGCACACATTTTCTCTGGAGCAAATTCATTTGCCCAGATGCACGGGAAAGCAGAAATTCTTACTGCTGCAGCAGTTGCAGAAGACATTCTTCATCATTGCATTTGATGAAGGAGTGCTGCGAGAGCAAAAGCCTGCCCGCCACTAACAAGAAAACGTGAGGAGAGAAGGCTGATCTTGAAACCAGAGACTGCAAGTCTGAATGAGAATCTGAAGGCTTGTCTACGCTCTTCATCAATTTAAACCCCTTTTCTTGTATACCCACTTAAGCAAATGAGCACGACCACATAATCCCAACTTCACCTTGCTAAAACAACGTTCTTCTATTCAGCAAAATTTGCTTTAGCAAATTTAGATAAAACGTATGTTTATTTAGTACAGAGCCTTTATAGGTAACATTTTCTGTCATCTTCACAACGGAATTCAGGTGTGAGATGTCATTACTGTTTTGAAACTAATCCTGTATTTTAAATATGTAATTATTCCTATTTTATGCCACAGAAATGAAAGCCTAAAAGCAGTCCATGCTGGGCGAGGCCAAAAGTCCATCCAAGGTCCATCCAGCCCAGCAGTCTCCCACCATGGCTCCTGCACCAAAGATGCCTGCAAGGAGAGCAGGAGCTAGCAAGGGTGAAACAGTACCTTCCCTGGACACTCTCCTCGTATCCAGCAGTTCATAAGTTAGCAACTTCCTAAGCCAAAGGTGGCTTCTATTTAACTTTCATTAATGGAGTTTCTCTCCATCAATTTGTCCAGTTGTTCCTCGAACCCACAAATGCTTTCAGCTCCCACAGTACTTGCAGAATGGTGTTCCAAGACTTAACTCTGAAGGTCAGTATTTCAAAGCAACATTAATGAAAGAGTGCTATCCTAGAAGTTACCACATGAGACACTTACAAGGAGAGCCTGTGTAGTTTCCAGCTCAGGCACAATTATGCCCATTTACCAATTTATCATCTCTGTACGCAGAGGACGTAGCTCTGTCTTTCTAAGCTGTTGTCATGATGAACGGCACTAATGATTGTAAAGCATTTAGCAGCACGGTGGCACATGCCATAGTAAAAGGATACTTGCTTTTGTCAAAGCAAAGAAATAATTGTTAGATGATTAGTGTAAAAATCATTATTAGACTGCATTATTTAGAGCCTCAGAGCCTCAGAAATTCACCACCAAGATCTAAGTCCCCTACCACATAAAGGACAACCTTCCTGACTTACAGATTCTCACACTTTGTCAAAGAAGATCATACCTGCAGTTGAGCATATTTAGGCTGAAGAATATCCCTGGCAAACAGGCAGAGGATATTTTCTCTGCAAAGATGCTCTGTTATCTGTTAGGATAAATCCAGTTTTTCCAATGTGTGGCACTGAACCCTTGTCTCTGGCAAGAATGCTGATGTTTCTACCATAAACAAAATTTATGGAGGTCTAGACATCAATTTGTTTCTGCAAACCAGTCTCTGAAGTCTGCCACAGGATGACAGCTCACATTATTTGCTGTACTGTTGAAAAGTTCTACACATTTTTGCATTTCCTTTCAGAGGCCTATCTACTGCAGCAAAATATACCAAGATAAGAAAAAAGCCTTTTTGGCTGTACATGTTTCAATAAAGGCATTGTTAACAATGGATAAGCAGGCTTGGAGGGTACAAAATGTCAACATATTTTCAACTAAGGCTATGTTGAAACATTGGTAAAAACTGATTACAGAATCCAATTTTGTGTTTCAGGGCCCTGCTTGATTTTGCAGTACTGCAACTGGTGAAGAATGGAAGATCTGATGACGCAGTCCTCTGTAAGTATCTATTATAGAAAGAAAAAAAGTTAATCAAGAGCCAACATTATTCTGTAAAGATGCTGGTTTAACATTAGATATATGTAACAGCTTGTTTTCAGATCATGTGTTCATAATTTAAAAAATTGATCTACCACTACACTAAGAAAGGAGGAAGAATTTCAAACCCACAAGAGAACCCAGACCCACCATACAGGAGGACTAGTAATATTTTAAGTTGGCTGTAGAGAGGTATACCAAACACAACCAAATTATCCTCCACTTGAGCTGACATCTGTCAGTTCTGCCGACTTTAGACTGGCTCATCAGGATTCCTCCCCATCAAAACACTGAAGCAGAAGAGACACCTCCCTTTGTTTGGTAAAGCATATTCAATGTTACATTTGCCAACTACTTTTTGCCTAATATGTTAATTCCACCAAGCCCAATTTCTGTACCTAGCAGAGAACTCTAGAATGGGGTTTTGGAGTTCATTGGGTTACAAACAGAAAGATGATCAGAAAGCCTAAGAGACAGCCACATAATTATCAACATAAACTAACAGCCTCACTCGAGTCATACTGGCCTCTTCAGACATTCCCTAGCATATAAAAATAGCCAGGAGGAGAAAAGAAAGAAGGTGCAGAGAACTGTGGACTGTAGCTACCGTAAATGTTATCAACAAGACACACAGAGTCTTCATAGTGATGACTGATCTACCCTTGGAGAAAACTGGTTTCCATATTTTGCTTCTGACAATCAGCATTTCAACAAGCAGGAGACACAAATCAGGCTTAGACGGACATGAAGTTACACAGGAGACTGGAAATGGATTTGCATCACAACAATTGGTTCAACTGGTCAGGACTCCTGCAGAGGAGCATGGGACTGAAGAAGACCATTATGGCCACCAAATTCAGACTCTCCACCATGCCAAGCAGCCAAGAAAATATGTGAACTCAGAAGTGATTGGAGACTATCCGCTCCAGACACTCCCATATAATATAGTTCACCAAGCACTCCCAAAAACTAGGACTAACAGACGACAGGAGACAAGAAGTGAAGGGCATCATATTCTAAGCCTCTACAGCAGCTGGGAATCTGCAGACAATAATCACAGGAAACGGCTAGTACCCATACAACAGGCTGAGGACAAAAACCTGCCAGCCTGATAAAGGGGAGAGCTCCCTTCTGATGCTAAACCTGAAGGCATCAGCCAAGCAATTCTCACACCAACAGTGCACTGTCCCTTGTTTCCTCTCTTTAGTGGCAACCAAGGTGGAAAGCTTACATGGTCTTACCAATGGCAACATCGGTATCAGCAAATTCACGCTTTGGGAATGAAGGTGGCCTCTTATGGAAAGCAACTTGCAAAGGTTTGCAAAATAAGTAAGTTTTGTTGTCAACATCAAAATATAGTGGCAGAAAGATCTGGGCTCACCTGTACAGATGAGCTGTTTGAGGGGAAAAAAGTGGTTTTGCTTTACCCTGTTCCACTATAGTGTAAACCAAAGGAGGGGCATGTATGACCTCAAAGGCAACAGGAGAAGTCTCTCTAGGGATGCTAGACAGCCATAGTCTTATCCTCTACATCTTTTGGGGCTTTTGTGACTTTACATGCCTAGATTATAACTGGTATGATTCTGAAAATCTTCTCCAGCTAAGAAAAAAAAAAAAAAGGTGTAAACCGAAGTCCTTGTGATGCATCCAGAAATAACATTGCGAAAGCCAAGCAACTGAAGGGAATAAAATACAGGACCAGAACAAGCAAATTATGACTGTTAAAACAGGAATGAAAGAAACAGTGATTATGAGAAAAATTCAGAACTCTTTAGGCATACTCAAGAAAAATACTGCAGTTAATGGACCCCAAAAGATCTCCAAATTTTCTTTTGTTTCCAATTTATTTGCAGAAAATAGAATAGCATTTCTGTAGGCCTTCATCTCTAAACTCCAGTTACAATCTAAATTATTCTGAATGTGTAATCTGAGCAACACTGAAGATGTCCATCTGAATATTTTGTGACTTGCCCATTCAGAAGTTAAAAATAGATTTTAATGTTCATTTCTCTCCTCTAAGTATTTTACGCAATTAACTACTGTCACAAGATGGTCTCCAAAAGGAAAAGTTTGCAACTATTTTTTATTAAATGTTAGACAATCTGCTAGGTCACAGCAATATGGACTGCCTTCCTACCGTCCATTTCATCCCCTTGACCTTCCAGCATATTCATGGCTAACCGAACATCCATATTTACAGATTTTATCCACAGATTTCTAGATTAGCACAGAAAGAAATGTCTAAATAAAAATATGATAGGCAATCAAAAAAATGCATAAGGAGCATATATAAAGGTATATAATAATTTTACATTTCCAACAGTTTATATCTCACAATAGGGAAAATAATTAACTTTACTCTTTGGCAAGGTGCAGCAGGACATTTGATTTCCACATTTTGAGATGTAACTTATATAGCCTCCACTGAAAGAGAATCCAGATCTTGGCTGCCTGGCTTCAGGCTCCATTCTTCACGGAAAGATTACACAGCAAGGAAGCTCATTTGCCAGTCCCTGCCTCTACCCCAACCAGAAAAGGCTTACACAGGAGGACAAGAGCATGCTAAATATCTAGGTTGCTCTTGCAGAGGAAACTTAATAATTAACAACAGTGAAGATTTGGAGCAAGTTTCGATGTTCCCAAATAACAAAAAAAAAAAAAAAAAAAAAAAACACAACAAATAAGAAGATTCACAGCCCTAAATGATGCCCTATAACAGTAAGAGAGGTTGGTGATCTACTCGCTTGTCAGCACTTCTCTGTGGTTTTCTTCACTAGATTCAGGCTTCTGCATCCAAAAGAGGGATTGCCCGAATGACAGAGCACATACATACCTCATCTGACAGATTCTCGCTGCCCCTGACCTGGCAGATCATTTCTTGCACCTTATGCTATTTTAAAATCACCCTACCCACTTTGCTGTCCAGTGCTGTGACGTGATTTACACCAATCCATGCTGACACTTACCAGTGTGCTTTCTGCTGTGCATCTGTAAGTGGGACAACTTAAAGTATCGCTTGTTACAGCCAGGGTACGCACACATGAAGGGACGTTTTTCATTTGTCTCACTTGCTGATCGGACAATGGTTGGAGCTACTCCTGGCACCCGTCGGACATCCTACAATGACAGAGACTTGCTAATGCAACGTGTATGTTCTCAAGCTTTTACTTAACGTATTCAAAGACAAACAATCAGAGGCACTTCTTCAGGACAAAGAGATACTTAAATACATCGTAGTGCAAACAGGCAATTTTACTTTGCGTTAAGGAACTACAACCTCAGTATACCTTAATCTGTTCTTTGCACAGTATTAAAACTATTTGAAGGTGAAATACAGTGATCTCTCCTTATTCAATTCTCTCACCAGTATTTCTGTGGGAGATTAAATGAGCCACATTCTGATCTCATGTGTAATCACACAATACTGGAAGAACACTCATTGGCATATGAAATAGTTTTAGGCTTATACCGGTGTAAAAGATATGAGCATGAGCCAGATTAGCATCCTCCTCTGTATTTTAAATACTCATACGAAGTTAAAGGACAGGGAAAAAAACGTATCAGGTTAATACAAATTAGTAAAAAACAAAACAAGAAAGACTGTCTAGGTGGAGCTGGTGAATAGTTCAGCCTTAATGCATTTTGGCCACTGTCACAATGTTCCATCAAAGATGATCTTCTCCTTCTGGGATAATTAACTTCCTTAAACAATGTCAACTGCTTACTTTCATTCCCTCAACAAAAGTTGGCTCACAAGCCTATTTCTGAGAGCTTGCCACTGAATAATGACTTGTTAAACTCTACAGAAAAGGAAAAGGAGAAAAGATGCTATCTAAAACCACTGATGTATGTTGACAACACAGAGCAACACAGAGGAGACAAATATTATGTAATGACTTTGCCATCAGTTTTAAGAAAGTCTCTCTTTTACAGTGGTATCTATTGATGATATGACTGTTTCAGAAAGGGAGGAAATTAACTGCCATGAACAGTAAGTTCTTTCCAAATACTCACTAGTTACGCAGTCATCGGGAAAGAATAATTTATTATATATATTTTTAAGGAAATATGTTTGGATTAGTAAAGTTTCAGAAATCTGTAAAAGCAAAATGTCATCTAACACTTTCTTATATATGGTTATCAGACGTAGTCCATTGTAGTCACAGAAGCTTCCCGCAGCCAAAGTGATCGGAGCTACAAGCTGGAAACTGGATTGTGTATTTTGGAGCACCCTGAGAAGCTGGTGAGGAATATTGCCTCGCACGTATACTTTAGAAGAATAAATAAACAATTTTACATAACTATGTGAGAAAGAAATCTTACATTATACTCCAGCGGCTTCAGTGAAGTCAGGACACTTACGTAAAGCATTTCTTGGTAACACAAGGAAACCGCAAATCAAGGATGGATTTATAAATACTAGTGGAGTAGTAAACAAACATTATAAACAGGCAGCAGTTTTACTTCCCTATGCAGAATGTGCTACTATACTCACTTGTATGCCTCTAAAAACTCCATGGGTGTGTATTCTGTATTGGGCCCCACAGCTGTATAACATGGGAGCACTGTGGTTCTCATTTTCATATCCTGCTGTATGGCTGTAAATAAAGAGGGGAATAATGGAAAAATGAAATATTTTTCAGTACTCAGCTCCATGTGAGAGGTTTCATTTCTTAAGCCGGTGATAACATATGCAGAGTTCGCTTTCATAGCCAGGATGTCCAAGTTCAAGTGAAATTCACCAAAGGAAGCCTGCTCTGCCTTTGTATGGATCTGCTGCCGCTGGCACAACGCACTGAGTCCATACATACATCTGTTAGCATCCATTAAGACAGCCCAGTAAAAAAAAAAAAAAAAAAAATTTGTCATGATTTGAACTCTGATGTATTTCCACAACGATTTTAGGTAAGAGGAAAAAATCCACATAGCAGCATAACTGTGTCATGTGCACATGTACACATTATTTATCAGCGAAAAGTGGAGCTGGCTATTGCTAATATCTTTTGGAATGAGCAAAATGCCTCAGGTTTCACATTAAGTGCAGTGGATTTTTGTCAGCACCTCATGACTCAGATATTACCAGATACTACCAAGAAAGTGATGACATTTATAAGAATAGCAGTCATGTACTCATAAACAGAGATTACAAATCAGTGTCCAAACTATTTATCCCACATATCAGCCTGCAGGATGTGCTACAAATTAACCCTTTATAAAAATAAAATAAATAATCAAAACTAGTATACCCTACTAGGTATAAATTTTCAAGATTCCTCATGCAGCAGCATCACAATAATTTTAAAGATTTGTCACCTTTGTTGTGTTTCGGGGGTGTCACAACCATATGTTTCATCTAATTATATTCTTCAAAATTCTACATTCTCCTTTCTAGAATGTTAGGAACTTTGCTGCGTTTCCCATTGGCAACCTTCTTAATGTCAAAACTATGTCAATAAGTTATAGGGGTTTTTTTAAGTGAGTATGTGACATTAGCGTGTCCACTGCCACATGTGTTAATACACATCGGCAACGGTAAGTGTTCATGTTTTACACTGCACTGGAATTTAGAAAGCCCAGAACAAAGCGCAGAACAAAGCCCAGGGGCACACAGCTAGGGACAAAGATGGATACGTAGGATGTTATCCCAGTCTTTGCCAAATGCTTGCAATAGCAATTTGCAGGGGTCCCTGAGGCCCAGACTCTCATTTCACTGGTCCTTCCTTTCTCTTCACTCAAAGTTCATGTGCAGAGTAGAATTACAAGGAAGTTTTAAACCTCTTAAGTGATTTGCAGGACAGCCAGTGGAGCTGGAATGCGGGAGATGTCTAAACAGTTTGTGAACCTCGCTAAACGGGAGCGGAGCAGTGCTTGTGCACAGCTCTCACTGCAGAGCGCGGGGCACGTTCCTCACTGTTTGTCCCCATCGCGGCTTGCAGGCTGCCACCTGGCAGATGGGTTTCTTTAGACCAAGTCCGCTGCTGCGTAAGATACTAGGTTCAAATCCTGCTTCTGCCCGGCTATTAAAATCAAAGGCTACACCTTCTAGGAAACCATCTTCTGTTTATTTCAATTTTAAGTGGCAAACAGGTGATCATCATGAAATAAGTTACAGGGCAGAAAGTATCTCTGTTCTGTAGTATTATCTGTAATAACAGGGAAGGGAAGATACCATTATCTGATTTAAATGGATTCAACCCTTTTCTAAATATGTACCATGTCCAACTAAATAGGGTCTCCTCTCTGCTCAGGGCCCAGATGTGGCCTTTTGCTCCCTAATACAAGTAACAAATCACCATTTGCTCAATTGAGGTTACCCACCAGCATCCAAATTTTCCTCTCTGTTGAAAGGCAGCAAGTCCATGGATGTTTAAAAAAAAAAAAATAAGGTTGAAAAGCACTCAACCCATGGTGGTATCCATGTTAATCACAAATTAAACAGTGCATTTTAAAACAGAAATTAAATGAGAACTACCATTTATGAGGAGGATGTTCTGCAGTAGAAGCTTTTGCTGATCTGCAACGTAGCAGCAAATCAAGGGTAAATATGAACTTCAGCATCAGTCACCCCGAGCAACTACAAAACCTCTCATTCACGCCTGCGCTAGCAACCTTACACATTACAATAAACAAGAGGCACAAAGTCAAGTAAGAATTATTCCCAGGACCGAAACTTTAGAAGGAGGATCAGGAATATGCAGTAGAAGTTTATACCGTAAAACACAGCCTAACTCTCCCTCTAAATTCACATGGTCTTCATCTTTCAGGGATAACTGTTTTTCTAAAGACCAGTCAGTTCTGAAGTAATTCCTTCGAGGAATAAGCAGCAGAACAAAGACCCTGTCTGTGCCCTAAGGAATGGCTCTATGAATGGGAGGTATCCTCCAGATGATCTCCATGTCCATTTTTATAGCACAGTTGGGAAGCCTTCCTCAACATTCAGCCTTTTTCGTGTTTCCTCCCATTATTTCTAGTTATCCTTCACTAAAACTATGCATACAACTGCAAAGCCTAGAAGATTAAAACCTGCTTTCACAGCCTCTTGACACATAATACACTAAGCAATGAATAGCCGTCCACTTCACCGGCTCCCTAGGAGAGACGCTTTAATAAGCGGGAACCCTAGTTCCCATTTTACACTGGGCACTTTTCCATCAACATTGGCTGGCACTCAGCGTGGTCGTATGGATGATGACAGCAAAACGGATCACGTGAGATTTCTTGGTTAAAATACTATTTATTCACTATGAAGTGCTATGGAATAATGTGACCTTCAGGGACGCAGAAATTAACAGGTGAATGTTCTTTCCAGTCAGCGGAGAAACTGGGACGCTGAAGGAGGAGCTTTCACAGAACGTCCCTCCATCACTGCTCTCTGGAACTTCAGCCTTCACTCTGCATCGACAGCAGCCTCACTGTGAAATGGGACTTTTTTTCTTCCAGTGTCTTTACTCAATGCATCCATGATGTGTGCCACAAAATGTATACCACAATTTGCACAGTTGGCTTGTTTCATATTGCTGCAATTTAGACACTAAAACAAAAGCAGCACTGATTCAGAAACCAATATAAATCTCCTAAACATGTTACTGAAACTCAGACTCCTGCTTTACCGCATACAAGAGATAATGAGCAGATGCAGCCTCACATACACGAGCGATACAAGTGACCGATGAATTGATACCTGCAGTATATTAACTAAACTGAAATCTTAAGAGGGCAGGAGATTCCTTAACTTTCACTTTCTCTAGTCAGGCACTCTGTTTAACTAGGAAAAGAGACAATGCCTTACACACTTGGGCCACCAAATCTGTAAGCATAATAATGAAAAGTCATCCTGATAGACTCTCAGTACCAGGCAACAGCCTAGATGTCCAGCAAAGCACTGCAACACACACACTGTACACACCAGACCCATGAACAATACACGCATTATAAACTACAAAGAAGACTCGTTAGAGATCATATTGTTCAGATGAACACTGATAATCCAGGGCAGGTACACACCGGTACTTAGGGAGAGACGGGCTTCTGGGACCAGGACCCACCCTGTTCTCTCCCAGCAGGACGGGCTGCTCAGGAAACGCCAGGGCAGCCTGGAGAGCTGCCAAGGGAGCCGCTCGCTGCCCTGCTGTGAGTGCACTCCGAGCACGGCTGAGAGCGCGGCCAGAGCTCCCGCGCCCACTCTTCCCCAGTACCAAGGGCTGAGCAGCCCCCAGGAGAAATTCAGCTGAGGCTAGGGGGATAATCGGGGGCTAACAGCTGAATTAACCAAAGAAGAAAAAAACAACCAAACAAAAAGCAGTATGGCCCAGAGTCACAGTTAGGAGAGACACTAGACCCATCCCTCCACCAGTCCTAAAGGAGTCAGAACTGAGCACGGCCAGATGTGGCCAAGCTGGTCTGCCAGAATCCAACAGAAATTTTTATTCGAGCAAGGACTGAAGGATTTCGCCTCACAGCCTGGTTCTGCCTTTACTTGTAAATATACAACTCCCTTTAACTGCAACGGGAACTGCACAAAGGCAGAACTGGACTATAAATATTTAGAATTCGAGCTAGCTGGTGAAAAAAGGACCCAGTATGTTTTGTTCTCTGGTTCTAGGCAGCCAGAAACAGACCTGGAAACACAGACATAAAATGTAGCTCTAGATAACTGGGAAACAAAGACTGATACTTACGCAACATAAAACGCTAAGCAAGCGTTATGTGTTGTAGAGTATTTAGAAGCGCTTGCATTTACCATTAGCCCAGCAAATCCTCAACACTCGGAGAGTAGCTCTTTTAAAATGATTAATCTCAAAGCTGTACAGATTGTACAAAGATTAATAAAAATGAAGGTTTTACAGATGAGAATGTGTGATGAAAAACAGAGCAGCTTTTGAGAGTTGTATCAATCTAAGTGGTTATAAAAAAACTCATAAAAGATGACATTCTAATCTGAATATTTTAAAAAATAATCAAGCTGCAATTTCTCTCTCACACCATTTTTACTTCGTTAAACTGAAACTGTCTGTCTAATGTATAAAGCAGTTACAACTTAATCTGGAGAGTAAACCTTTTTATTATTATTTCATAAACCAAAAAAGGGAAGCTTTAGGGCATACTGAGGAGAGTTAGAAAATTTCAGATGAAAAGTGAACACACATTGATTCATGAGATTCAGACTTGGAAGAATAAAAAAAGCCAGAAAGCAAGATTACATAAAGCAGGCACCACATTAAGCCTCGATTTAATTGTGTTTCAATGCAGGAACAGGAATTTTAGGGTTTAGAAACAGAGCCAAAAATGAGGCAAAGTGAGGGTGTGGGCCAGTCCCGTTGATAACAGAACATAAAGGAAGAGAAGTAGAGTTAATTCCCTCTGCTAAAATATTTACCATCCTAGCACCCTGGGAAAAATATGTATGGAGACAGCAAAAAGATTCTGATTAGTGACATAGCAGATCATGTTTCTGCCTGTTTTTTGTCTAATACTATTACGGAGTGTGGAGTATAAAGCTACATTTTTATCTGCGCTTTCCAAGGCAAAGGAATATTAAAAAAACGCCGATTTCACAGATTAGAGCCCTTCTGCCATCTTCAATGAGAAAACCAGCTGGTTGATGAAAGGAAGGCACTGGACTTTCAAGGGACCTTAGTCTCTTGGACTTCAATAGTCTTTGTTTGGTTTGGGTTCTTTTACCATTGACCTGAGTGGAATCAGGATTTCACCCAACACTTCCCTTCAAAATGAGACCCTCGGCTATCAGCGGGAAAGGGGAAATTCAGCGTTAGAGACAATAAGTCATTGTCCATTTCCAATTCATGTTGCTTCCAGAACTGAACCCAAGTAGGAAGTTTTGCACCTCCAAATTTTACTAATAATACCACCAAAGCTAAACAGAAAAACCTTTACAATTCACTCCTAGACAAAGAGAGTTTCCATTGACTTGTTTTAGATGCAGTTTTAATAGTGTTCTACAGAGATCACACCTAATTTCCCTTCCAGTGAACCTGAGCAAACAGCAACAAACACAAATTTCTGTGGAACATGCTGACTATTTAATACCCAAGCCAAACCAAAAGGGGAAAAAAACCCAAACTTGTCTGGCTATATACTCGATTTCAGGTGACTGTTGAAAATATGGATCAAAACTTTTTACTCGAGCAACTGAAGAGACAACTGTGCGGTATTTCTGTTAAGCCTTGCTGTTGGGTCTGTGGCTACACTTCTTGTCTACTGTGCCATGTTATTTCCTGCTTGGTATAATTTATTTCCATGTCACTTTTATACAGAGCTCATCAAAATATCAAGGAGGGTTTTATAGTCATGAGGTCTACCTCTACAACACCCCTGTGAAGGGAAGCAGTGTTTTCCACACTGGACAAGTAAGAAAGCAACACAAAAATATCAAGGACAGAAACTGAAGGACAGGTGTCCACTAATGTGGGACGTCCATTTTGAGATGTCCAGCACATGTGTGAGTTCTCAGCGTAATAAGCAAATGACCCGCTGACTTCCCTGCAACAGTATAAATCTGATCTTGGCTGCTCCAAACAATGTACCACAAAATGAGGAACAAACCATCAGCAAACAGTCTAAAGAGATAAAATTCAGTCCCACAGTGATGTTCACTGCCTTAACCATGAAGGTTTCCTTTCAGATCCTTGAAGCTGACAGCTTGTGTGACAGCTCTCGCAGACAACAAGCCAGCCCTCCCTCTTGTCTACCCGAAGTTCAGAAGGTGACAGAGAAGTCCCTGGACAAACAGGAGACACATAATCAACGTGCTAGCTCACAAGGCACTGTTCTTCCTTCACATGAGGTACAACTTGAGCTCAATCTTTGACATTCAGAACCTAAGTGAAAATCTACAACACAAATTCAAGTCACTTGGATTACACGGTAGAAGTAGTGAGTTCTCTTCTTCTCCAGGGACACCTCCTTGCAGAGGGAAGCTCAGTTTGGGCCATCAGACCTGCTTTTGGTTTGCCAGCAAGCAGAATCATCTAGAATTCATGGCTGCAGCCTTTTCTATCTGCTTCCACACTTACACCTCTATCCCCTTCCCCTGCCAGTCTGTCACATTGCTGCACTGGGGGGGGGGGGGCATGGGTGTGGGTGGGTGTGTGTGTGTCAAAAAAAATCAGGAAAAAAAAAAGTCTTCTAATGCCTCAAAGTCATAGACTGAGCAGGCTCTGAGCAGATAAAATCATGAGAGAGGTTAGCTGCCAGGCTCTTGCTTCTGATCACACACGAACAGGACTGTTCATAGGCTTGCACTCAATGTGAATGATTTTCACAATGGCTGAAAAGGACATGGCTTTGGCCACCTGACAGTATTCCTTGCCAAATTTCAAACTTTTAATCTGGAGTGAGGAGATTCTGGAGCTAACCAGTCGAACCTTGGCAAGAATGTAAACAGCTAAAAGCAGAATGCTCTCAGATAAACCTTTAGATAACTTCAGCATCGAAGCTGCTGAAAAGCACAGCAACGGCTTCATTTCAGTGTATTAAACTTACGCTCAACATGAATCCAGAAAGCAAGCTACTGAACTGGTCTACTGTCAAGTGTAAAGTGTATAACCCATAAGTTTTACATAATTGTAGAGTTCTCTAACTATTTGCAGAACTTACTGGTAATGTTTTCTTCCTTCTTACAATGTGCAAAAGTCTTATCGAAGCCAGGAAGAAGTGCTGGGGAGAACTCAAGGCAAGGAGCTCCACGAGGACTGTCATCGTTGGACAGAATCTAGAAACTCCGTATTTCAACCGAAAGATTGATTCCAAAGCTCTTAAATTACAACTACAAGATTGAGAAAAGCATCTGAAATACTAAACGCCTGGGAATCACTTATGAACAGTTCATATATTTTAAAGATGTAAATCTTGGGAAGAATACCTTATGCTCATGGCAACTGAGATTGGAGGTACTGTGCATTGTAACTCTCAGCCAGAAAAGACAGATAACTATTTTGGCTCATATTACCCATGATGAGGCTATGTCTAGCACTGATTTTCCACAGATTCTACAATCTTGGCCTATACCAAAACTTCCAGATTTGTTTTACCATAGATCATTCATCTTGATTTCTTCCCCCCACCCGCCCCCACCCCTTCCATGCATCCTAGGTCACATACTTTACACTGCTAACAGTCTGACTCCTGGACAAGTAAGAAGTAATTTATTTTGTTCAGTACTCCTTTAATACTTCTATTGTGTCCTTTTTTTTTTTTTTCACTGAGCTCCCTAAAGAATAACCTCTTCCTTGCTTTAATAACTTGGACCTCAGTCAAGGTTGATGTGTTTCTCCACTTTGCAGGATATTTTCTTCAGAAGAGACAAAACAGTGTCTAACATTGCAATGACTGATCTTTAAAGGGTACGGTTTAAAGAGGAAATCAAAAACACTCATGGAAAATAAAAGTAGGAAATAAGCTTTAAAAAGAGACGATGGGCAGCAAAGACACTGAACTGTACACAACTGTAGGATTTGGGGATTTTCTTGACTGAAAGAGCTCCTTGGCAGATCTCTCTAGGCTCAATTCTCTAGTTCATCCTGACATAGTTTACTATGCTACTATCTTCTCCCTTGAACCTTCAAACACCATTTGTGAATGAGCTAGAAGCAGACCCATAGTATTTTTTTCCCTTTATCACGCTGCAGCGCTGTACACAAAGCCCATCTTGAACGATGTTTTGGCATTGATGGACAACTACACGAAAGCAGAGATCTGTGCGGGCTCTTCCAGATTCCTCCTGCTCCGTTGAGACTGCACTGGTTTGGACACCGCGAACATCTCCGCGCAAGCTGGTGACGGCTGCCTTGGGCAGGGAGCTGTCACAGGCAGCCACCCGCCGGAGCAGGGCAGGCCACCCTCGGCTTTACCTCGGCCGGGGTCAGCCGGCGGCCCCTCTGCTCGCCGTGGTGGCCGCAGCGGAGCCGACCTGGCGATACGGCGGCACCAGCCCGGGGCGGGGGGGGTCTCGGCCTCACCTCACGCCCCCACGCCGGAGGACAGCCGGCCCCGACAGCTTCGCCCGCTCCCCGCGCTGCCCCGGCGTCCCGCCCTCGCCCCAGGGCCCGGTGCCGGCGGCGGGGCGGAGATGCCCGGACGGGCTCGGGAGCACTGCCCGCCCCCCCCCCCCCCGCCACCCCGGCGAGGGCCCGCGGCGCCTCGGGGCCTTCCTGCCCGCCCCGCACCAGGAAACCCCGCGGGGGAGGCGGGCCAGAGCCTCTTCCCGGCAGGTGGGAGGGCGACAATGGCCGGGAGGAAGGAAGCCGGGAGGCGGCGGGGCCGGGACACAGGACGCCGGGCCCGGCGGAGGGAGGGAAAGGGAAGAGGGGTGCTCGGAAGGGGCGACGGCTCGAGGAGCGGAGCGCGGAGGGGCCGCGGCTGCCCCGCCGGGACCCGCGCCGGGACCGGCCCTGCCCGGGGGGCCGCCCCCGGACCTGCCGCTCCTCTGGGCCAGGCGGGGCCGGCCGGCAGCCCGCACCCCTCCGAGCGGGGAGCAGCGTTCGCTCCTGCGGGTCACCGGGCTCCAGGCGCGGAGTGACGCTAGCGCGGCAATACAACGGCAGCAGAGCAAAGGAGTAGGAGAGAATAAAGCGCCTTACCCCTTCAGCGTGGATCCCAAGTTCATTTGATTCCATGTCATGCACTCAAGCTGTGAGGTCATTTGGTATAAATTGTCGCTGTTGTGAAAACATGTAGAATTAGAAGCAAAGTTACTGCCATCAAATTAAAACCGATACGTCAAGATAGCAACATTTTCTGCGTTATCGTTTTCAAATATATAACAGTAGAAAGTGAATGTGGTTTATATAACCCCCGTTACCGATGTATTATGAATACTACAAAAAAAAAAAAGGAAAATTAAATAAAAGAATGGCTGCTGCGGATTGGAAAGTCTCTTTTAACCTGCAAGCCCGTCAGCTTGTAAACGGCTGGAAGCGGAGACCTCAAACGTTTTCCGTGCAGCAAAGCAACACCCGACCCGGACACGCCGCAATTAATGGCACGACCACGGCCGCCCGGCGGGCCGGGGCGCGGGGGGGTGGCTTTAACCGTCCTGGCCGGGGCGCGAGGGCCCACGCGGCTAAGGGAGCGAAGCGGCTGTCGCGACTCGCGATGGACGGCACGGCACAGCGGGGCTGGACAGGCGGGGGAACGACGGGGCGACGGAGGCAGCACCGCCACGCCGGCACGGGCGGCCTCCCCGCACCTCCCCCCGCCCCGCGCCGGCACACGCCCCGCAGCCCCGGGGAGCCCCGCGGAGCGGCTGGCCCGGCCGAAGCGGGGGGGCCGGGCAGGCCGCGGGGCTCCCCTGCCGCGGGGTCTCCCCGCCGCGCGGCTCCCGCCCGGCCCGGCGAGCCGCGGGGGGAGCGGGCGGCAGCCCCCGGGCCTGTCAGCCGCGCTCCGTGACGGATGCCGGGGAACCGCCGCTCACAATAAACGCGAGTCTCCCTGCTGATTAATTACACCTAAATTCGCTGGGCTTGCGCGGTGAATTTATATCATTCTGTTATTAGACGAGGGTATTTTTTTTCTTGTTTTTCGTTCTTCGTGGCAGGTAGAAGCGACCTAAAAAAGTCAGATTCCAGTGGGAAGCTTTTGCATATAAAAACAAATTAAGTGACTTCAATCTCGAAGTATGCGTAATATCATTTGTCAGTATCACTGGACACTATTATTCATTAGCGTGTCTGAAGCGCTATTATGCTACTACAATGTCCTGCATATCAGCTCAGGGATTGTTAAACTCTCCTGCAGTTTCCCCATTTGCAGCAGCAGCCCGTGCTGGTCTGTGCCAACTACGTTTTGCAATTCCACGAATTCTTCCTGTAATGCTGCCGTAATTAATTCCTCCAGGACCCTGATTTTTATTAGAAGTGCCCGCCTGGTGCATTTACAGCAGGAGATTTCCCTTTAACTTTCCCTCGCTTGACAGTTCATTTATAAGAGCCTCCCCCACAATATCCACGTTTTCCCCTCCTTTGCTTTTTCATAAAGCGATACACTCACTCATCTTGTCACCGGCCCGCAGCCACCGTGCTGCCCGCCGCCGTCGGGTGACAGCGCCCGAGCCAGGGCGCTCCGCCACCCGCGCCGTGCCCGGCGGCCAGGGGCGGCCCCGCCGGGAGCTCCCCCCGCCCGCCCCGCTGCGCGGCCGCGCTTCGCCCCCCGCTCCGCGGCTCCGAAGCCGGCTGCGGCCCTGGGGGGAACCCGGGGCGGCTCTCGGGCAGGCGGGCGCCGTGCGGAGCCCCCGCAGCAGGAGGGCGAGACAAACACGCAAAGCCCCGCTCCGCCGCGGCCGGTCCCTCCGGCTCGGGCGGCCCCAGGGGCGACCCGCAGCCCCCGGCCCCTGCCCTCCCGCTGCCGTCGTGGTGGGCAGGAGCGGGGAAGCGAGTGCCGGGGGGAGCGGCCGCCCGGGCTCGGACCCCACGCCAGCCCGGCTTGGCAACCCACCCCAGCCCGGCTCGGACCCCACCCCAGGCCGGCTCGGGACCCCACGCCAGGTGGGCTCAGACCCCACGCCAGGCGGGGTCGCGTTTCGGCTGCCCGACTCGGGGAGGGGGACGCGTTTGACCTGAGGCCATGGGAGCGGATTCCCGCGGGACGCGCTGCGGTCTCTCGTCACGCCCCGGGTGGGCTATGCCCCGGCACCCCCACCCCCTCACCCGGGCTGCAGAGGGGGTCTGTGTGATCTCTGCTGCCAGCAGCGAGGGGAGAAATTTGTCTTCTGCGGAGGTGCTGAGCCCGCGTCCCTGCGAGTTTCACCTCTCGAAACACCCGGGACCGCCCAGGGCCTGGCCGAACGGCAGGAGAGCGGCCCGGGGGCAGGAACGGCCGCGCCGCCTGCCCGGGGGCCATCGGGCACCGGCCCCGCAGGGAGCATCTCGCACCCGGCATGTGACAGGGAGAGGGGTGTCCCTGACTCCGTCTACTCCTCGCCGTGGTTTATTATCGACAGTGCCGCGGGGGGATCTCACGGAATTAACAGCTCCTCGCAAAATTCCGTCTTCGGGTGAGGTTTGAACGATGAGAAGGAAAGCGGGGTCTCCAGGGACACGCCTGCACCGATTCCAATCTGAATCCTCGGCCCTCCAAACGGCCACAAAGAAGACACTAAAAATAACTTATTTTCATTACAGAGATGCTTTTAGAGAGAAACGAGAGGAAGGGGGGGAACGTTTCTACAACGGGGATTAATGTAAGTTGGAGTGGAATAAAAGGAAGTCAACGCTGAGCAAAAAGGGAACTTAAAAGGAAACCAGTAGTAGATCATATAGAGTTTGTTTTGGCCTGCACTGCGGTATTACCGAGTTCTTGACCTCTGCACAGAAAGAGCTATAATCTGAACCGAGACTCCTCCACTTTTAAAGTCTTTGTAAGTGTGACTCACAGTAAATTTTCAACATCGAGCATGTTTACTACATTAAGCAGCGCGAGGTAGAAAAGTTCACATCACCGTTTTCATGGCCGCACAAACGCGAGCCAGCTAACGCACACCCGCAGCCTGCGCGGGTTCGTCACCCCTGTCCAGCCACCAACCGCAGGCGCGGTGTCCCGCGGCAGTGCAGCGGGCTGCGCTGTCAGCGGGCAGCAAGAAGCGTCCGAGGCGAGAGATTTCAGGGATACTTTTGCTTCCAGTACGAGAATTACGAACATTTAACCGATTCCTTCGAGCCTTCCCGGAGAGAAGGGGACGCTCTCCCGCCGCGGCCCGCACCCAGCAGCCCCCCGCACGGCGCGGGGCGGCAGCCCGGCCGGCAGCTCTCCGGCCCCAAGGACCCTGCCGCATCACGCCGGGGACGGGCACCAGCCCCTGCGCGCTCCCTGTGCGCAGCGGGCACGGGCACGGCCCCGGCACCCGGATGCGGCAACGGAGCCGCCGGCTGTCAGAGCAGAGCTGGCAGGCCTGACCTGGGCTGCGAAAGGCAAAACACCTCTTCGCAAAGGAGGCACGGAATAAATACGGTCTAAAAAAACCACCCAGTAATACAGATTCTGCCAGATCAATGTGAATATTGACCAAGTCAGCACGGTCGGTGTTCAATGAGGCTAACGAGTGACGCCCGGTTTTGCGCGGTCACCCACTGTCTCGACAGCCCTTTCTAGGCAGAACACTTGTGTGGTAGGAAAGGCGGGCTCTTGCCAGCTGCTTCTGGAGGCTTGCGGGAGGCCGCACCGAGCTCACCCGCCTGCCCGGCTCAGCTGCCGGAGCAGGCTCTGTGCGACGGGGGCTGCCCTCGGCGTGGAACAAGCCCTGCGCTGGCTCACACCCCCCGCACCGGGCCCGGCCCGCCCGAGGCCTGAGGGCTCCGATCCTCGCCCCACCGCAGCAAGCGGCACTACTCCGGGGAGCGGAGCAGCACCGGGCGAAGGGGCAGGGAGGCGGCCCGCTCCCGGCGGGGCCCGGCTCCCGAGGGACCTGGGGGCGATGCCGGGCGCTGCTCTCCCCCTCCCCGGCGCTTCCTCGGCGGAGGCACACGGCGGAGAGAGCTCTCGGCACAAGCACCGAGCCCCGACACGGGAGCGGGCAGCAAGGGCGAGCCCGGGGGGCTGGGAAGAGCCACCCGCCCCGAGCCTCCCCGCAAACTGTATTTATAGATCTCCCGGCCAGGCGAGCGATCTCTGTCACTTCAGCGCAGGAGTTCGCCCCGCCAATTATTCTGCAAGCTAATCTCTCTGGATAGGCTTCTTTCCTTCCTTCATTACCTCATTCCCTCCTTCCCTTGACGTCAGCTCACGTTCGTTAGCGAAGTGGCTTCTGGAAGTGACAGCATTTTGTTGTCCCGCGTCCACTGTTGATTAATCAGAGGTGATATAACCGGCCTACAAGAGGAGCCGCTCGCACACTGTTTTGTGTGCGAGAGTTACTTAGCAACCCAGGATACGGGACCGGCTCCAAGTTCACAAAAAGTTGAAGAATAAATTTTGGGGAACTTCTTTGCTCACTAAACACGTTGTAAAACCGCGAGAGTCACGCCCAGCTCCCATGCCAGGCTGAGAAAACGGGAAGCCGCGCTTCCAAGGGACCCGTCCGCTGGAAAAGCGAGTCCGCGCTAGCGGCAAAGCTGCAGGCGCACCCTCCTCCCGGCGAGGAAATGCGCTCGGTTTGTTGCCCCGTTTTCAGCAAATAACGTCCCCGCCGCTCCTGGGAGCCGCCGGCAGGGCTCTCGGTCTGCCAGACGGAGCCGGGTTTGAACGGCTGCACCACGCTCTGCCCACCGCCACCGCCGCTCACCAGCCAGCGCTCCCACGTCGGCCCGGCCTCGGCAGCGCCGGGAGCGGGGAGAAGGCGCGGGGGTCTTGCGGGCCGGAGCCAAGGCGGGGTCCGCGCCTGCCTCGGGTGCTGAGGGGACGCTCTGCGGCATCCCGCACTCCGCACCCGCGGGCTCCGAGGAGGCCGGGCGGGGAATGCTCGGCCAGCGCCCACCGGCGCCGCAAACCCCGCAGACCCCGGTCCGGGAGGGCGCTGAGACACGGCGGGGTTGCCCGTGGTTTTGGGTTGGGGGTGTGTGTGTTTGTTTTGGTTTAGTTTTTAACGTGTGAATCCTTTTTTCTTTCGAGAAAGGAAAAACGCCATCCGTTCCCTCGCACAGAACAGAAACCTGTTCGAAGGGCATGCGGGGCAGAGACCGCGGCCGAGCGACAGCCCGCGCAGCAGGGGCGCGGCCGAGCCCCCCGCCGGCGGCGGTACCTGTTGTAGGGGGTCCGGAGGAGCAGGGCCTGGCTGCCCGTGCAGCTGTCGGTGGGGGTGTGGCAGCCGTACACCGGGGGAGGCACCGAGTACTGCTGGTCCCCTGCGGAGAGAGCGGCCGAGAGTCAGCGCCCGCGGCGAACGGCCGGCCCCCCCCCCCGCCCCGTCCCGCAGCGCTGGGGCAGTTACCTAGCGAGGGCTGCTGGCTCATGGGGTCCTCGTGTTTGAAGGAGTGGTTGGTAAACTGCGCGGCGTGGTGAGACGGCGTGTGGCCGTAGCTCGGGGTCCCGTCAAACGCCACGGTGCTGTAACCTGCCCAAGAGACCACAGCCGGGTTAGGAGGAGCCGCAGCCGCCCTTATTGCACCGTGCTGGTCTGACCCCGGTGGGGAAAAAGGCCCAGCAAGGCTGCGCCCCCTCCTCCGTTCACCCCCGCCCCGCAGCCCCTCCGCTCGGCCGGGTGCGGGACCTTGGGACCCCCGCGGGACCCCCCCGCCGGGGAGAGGCGAGGCGGGCAGCCGCTCCCCGCGGCGGAAAGTCGGAAGCCTCCTTCGTGTTTAAAGAGAACAGATCGGCTTCGGTAATAAAAAGGATGTTTTCGTTAATCGTTGCTCGTATTAAAGAGGAAGATTCCCATC
Source organism: Opisthocomus hoazin (assembly GCF_030867145.1). NCBI lineage: Eukaryota > Metazoa > Chordata > Aves > Opisthocomiformes > Opisthocomidae > Opisthocomus > Opisthocomus hoazin. The sequence continues at coordinate 9,554,634 of NC_134420.1, forward strand.
TGCTCAGTGCACTCCTCTGCCGTTTCCAATTTAGAAGTTACCCTTTAATCTCCCTCTTTTTTTTTTTTTTTTTAAAGCAGCTTTCTGAAGAGTCTGCAATAAAGAGGCGGAATGTCACATGCAAAAATAAAACTACTCCTTTCAGCGAAAACTGCTCTCCAAAATAATAAACAGCTTATTTTGTTTCCTACACCGAGCAGATTCAGATGGAAAGAGACCACCTCTGCTGACCCCGGGCCGACACGAAATCGTAAATCAGGTGCTTGGACACCAACTTTCATTAATGACTTGGAGCTGGCTAAACAACTTCAGCTAAAAAAGTAATTACAAAGTAATATTATCTCAGAGGCTTCTCGGCTCATCAGCATTTACCCCGAGAACCAAGCTCCTCCGAGAGTCACTCTTCCAAAAAAACAAACCAAAACAAAAAGCCCGGGAAAAGAAACCGAGCCGCCGACGAGCACTCCCTGCCTCACAGCCCTCTCCCTCACCCCGCTTATCCCAGCGCGGGCACCCTGCTCTGGCAGGGGCTGCGCCCGGGGGGTCGTTTCGCCAGCCGAGAGGGAGCACTCGGGACTGTTTTTAGGCTCCTCTCTCCGCCCCGCTCAGCGCCCAGCGCTCGGCGTAGTTGGGTTGCTGCTTCACCAGCGCCCATCGATGATCACAGGGATATTTGAGAGACAATTAAACGAAGAGGCAACCAAGGGATCCGGCTGTTGCTTCTCCATTTTATTCTCTCTGCAGAGAGCCTGGATCCAGCGACACTACGGGGCTTAATCAGCCCGCGGGGCTGCGCGGGGGAAATGAAGAGAGCAACGGGGAGGGAGTGGAAAAAACCCCAAAATCCAGAAGACTCTGCAACCTCCACCTTCGCGATGATTTTAAGCGCCCCTGCGGGGCTGGGATGGGAGCGGGACTGCCTGGTCCCCGGCCACATCCCCCCCCCACGGCCCTCGCCCGAGGAGCAGAGACGCGAGCAGCGCTGACAGCCCGGTACCTCGCGGGCTCCCATCCCACAGCTGCTTCTCGCTCCTTATCTCCTCCCTTAGCCCTCGGAGTAGAGGCTCAACCTTCAACTCCCTTTTGCCCATTTCCCTCTGCCTCTTTTCTTAACTTTCAGAAAATACTGACACTTTCCACGTTACTTTTGGCCCGGCGCAGACTTTCGGTGACCTTCAAAACTCAGCGCCGAGCAGAACGAGGTTTTGGCCGCATTTTCCGGTGTTGCCTGACCCAAAGCTTCAGGAATGTGATAAGAAAGTGGAGTTCTGAACCGAGCTGCCGATAGTGAGGTCTCTTTAATTAGGGCGTTATCAGAGCCAGGCCTGATTAAAATGTGCTGAAAATAATTGAAAATTGTACATCTGCTGGAGAACACGGCCCGCTAGAGGCATCCAGTTGTTGGAGGAGCCCAGCTGGATGAAAGAGGCAAACGAGAAGGGGAAAACTGGGCAGAGGTTTCAAAGCCTTAGTTCCCTAACCCCCACCGCATCCCAGACTTGGCAGAAATGTCATCACAGAGCCAAGGTAGCGTCTTTCCCACGGTCGGAGGAACCGGCTTCAGAAAAAAAAAAATCGGAGTTCAACCTTGAGGAGAGCCAAAGCAAGAACATTTTATCCATCCACAGAAAAAAAAAAAAAAAAAAAAAAAAAAAAAGAATAAAAAGCAAGAACCGCTTGCCGAATCCTCCCTGCCGAAGGAGCTCGGTGCGTGCCGAAAACAGCCGCGGCCAAGCTCTGCGCTGCCCGTGCGGGGAGGCAGCCCCCAGCTGCGGGGACATCCCCCTCCCGCCCCGCAGAGGGGCACGGGAGGGAGCGGGGACACGGGCCCTGCTCCCCGGGACGGGGTCTCCCTCCCTCCCTTCAGGCCTCGATGGGCCGGGCCGGGCGGTGCGGCGAGGCCGCTGCCCCGGTGCTCTCCGGGCACGCACAGGTGCGTGTGCGCAGGGCTTGCGGTGCCGCGGCCCCGGCACTGCCCGCAGAGCGCCGCAGACCGAGGGAAGCCCAACGCGGGCTCCTCTTTCGGTGCGTTAAAGGCTCCATTTCTCTTCGGGGCGGTTAAACGCAGGCGACTGCGTGCCGCGGGGTCGCGGATGTTTTTTTCCCTCGCTCACCCACCCAGGGCCGAGTTTATGCCCCCCACCCTCCTCTCCACCTTCTCGTTGCTATTTCCGCCCGGCCACTCAAATCCTCTCCGATGCCTAAAATCCTTCCCTATGCCGTTAAAAAAGCCACCGGCAGAGCTGCCGGGCCCGGCGTGCTCCATGCTGGGACGCTCCCCGCCGCTCGGACCCTGGGCCCGGCTTCTCCGCCGCCGGCCCGGCGCGGCCGAGCCTCCCCCCGGCTCCAGGGACGCTGCCCGCTTTTCCCGGCCGGGCTCAGCGGGGCAGGCCCGAGCAACGGCTTCCCCGCCGCCGCCTCTCCTCGCTGCGAAGGTCGCCCCGGGCCGCCTAGCCGGGCTCGGCCTCCGCTCCGGCCTCTCGCCGGGCTCCCTTCGCCGGCCGGCAGAGACGCGGGGACAGCCCGAACCGCCCGGCTCCTCCCAGCCCCTCTCGGCAGGTTCGCACCGCAAGCTCCGAGCTGCGGGCTCGGCGCGGAGGACCCCGCGCCGAAAGCGGCGAGACTCCGGCGCGGCGAGCCGGCCCGCCCCGGTGCCCCGAGTCCCGGGTCCCAGAGGCCGGGTGTGCGGGGCAGGCGCGCAACGACGCGGGGCCAGCTGAGGGAGGGGGACCCAGACCCGGGAGGTCTCGGCCAAGGCCCGTGCTCGCCCGGCCCCTCGCCTTTCCTCCTGGCGTTTGCACCAGCAGATGTTCGCACGGCGGCCGCTGGAAGAAAAGCGGTTCGGCGCCGGTCCCGGTGCCAGACGCGGGGGACGACGCCCGGCCCGGCCGCGCAGCCCACGGAACCCCTCGGGGCGGTGCAGACCGCAGCCGGTCCTGGCCACGGAGGTGCCGGAGAGGGAACCGCGCGGGGCCCGAGGGTTCGCGCCCCGGCCTGCGGGCACGCCGCGCTCCCGGGGTTACTGCGAGCGGGGCCTGGGAGCACCGCCGTGCGGGCAGCGGTCTGCGGGCTCAGCAGGAGCTGGGGGGTAGCCGCCCGCCCCGGGTAGAGGGGCTGTCTCGGGGCGCCGGCCCCATCCCCGCTCCAGGACACAACGAAACTCGGCGAGGCGAGAGGCCGCTCCGGCCCGGGGCAGGGGGGCTGCAGCCCGCCTGGCAGAGCCTGCCGCTGACCCGCGGGAGGGGAGGGGGCAAGCGGCCCGCGGCTCCCACAGCCCCGCGGAGCGGCGCGGCTGCCGCGGGGAGGGGGCGGAGGCGCGGACGGGCCGGCCGGCCCGACCCTGCGCGGCTGCGGCGCGGAGTAAGGCCGGGCTCGGCAGCGCTGCCCTTACCCTGGTTGCGGATCGCTTGCTGGCTCTCCAGGCAGTTGGGCAGGTAGGGCCCGTTGGCGAACATCCGCGCCTGGCCCGAGGGCGGCTGGCTGGGCGGCGGGGCGCCGAAGGGCCCGTAGCGGCAGGCCCCGGCCGTGCCGGTGAACTGCCCGGAGAAGTGGACGGTGAAGGCGCTCAGGTACTGCTCCTCGTGCGGGTCCGACCCGTTCCAGCTCGGCTCCTGCTTGATGAAGGAGTGCGGCCCCAGCGAGCCGTAGGAGGCCCCCGGGGGGAAGTCCAGGACGGGAGCCCACTGCGCCGCGCTGCTCACCGGCATGGTGCAGTTGCTGTTGCCCGGCAGGGAGGGCACGGAGGGCAGCAGCGCGTTGAGGTCTCGGACGTCGGAGCCCATCTGCTCGCAGACCTTCTGCCTGCCGCCGGGCAGCCAGTCTCCCCCCGGGCCGCACTTGCTCCAGGACACCTGGCCCCTGCCCGCTAAGCCGGAGGCCGGCTCCGGCTGCAGGCACCAGGCTGGCGAGCTCAGCCCTTTGGGGGAGGTTTGCTCCGCGACGCAGCTCCCCGGGTCCAGCCCTGCGGGAGCCGGCAGCAGCGACAGGGAAAGGTTGTTCTCCAGGATCGCCTCCGGGCTTGCACCCGCTCGCAGGGCAGGGCAGGGCCGAGCAGGGCAGGGCAGGGCCGGCTGTGCGTGTGTCTGTCCGTGTGTGTCCGTCTGTCCGTGCTGGGGGGCACGGCCGCCTCGCACGCCTCACCTCGGATGCCTGCTCGCCCTCAACTTTGCAAAGCTCAAATAGCGGCGCTCGCAGGGGAGGAGGAGCCAGCCGCGCCGATCCTCCATTCACACCAGCTCCGCCGAGGGCTGCCCACCGCCCGCGCCGCCGAACCCCGCCGGGCCAGACGCGCGGGGGAAGGGGGGGGGGACAGCCGGGGATGCAGGGGGAGAGGTTACTGCGGGGGAATATATCTCCCCTACGCATCTCTCCCGCCCTTCTTCTGGTGCAAGAGCCACTAAATCTCGCCCTAACGCCCCTTCGCTCTAGCAGAGGCTTGCGAGACCGCCGGAGGGGCCCGGGTGGCCGGTAAGTACGTGCGGGATGACTTCCCCCGCCAGCTCCGTGCGGGTCCGCGGGGACTCCCGGGGGCGGCGGGGAGAAGCCAGGGGAAGTGACCCAGCCCGGGGCGGGCGGACCCCGTCCCTGCGAGGGGAAAGTGCCTTTCCAGGTGCCTCTGCCGCTGCGGGAGGAACCCGCCTCTCCCCGGGCCCCCGCCCCGCACACCGGGCGCTCTCTCGGGGGCCGCCGGGCCGCAGCACATCAGGCAGGGCTCCGCCGGCGAGGGGAGGGGACGGGGCCGGTGCGGGGCCGGTGCCAGCCTCGTCCCTCGGACCTGGAGGGAGGGGAAGCGGCCGGCGGGCGGGGGAGGATGGCGGCGCTGTGAGCAACCTGCTTCTGGGCGCCGCGCCCGGCGCTGCCCCCGGGGAGCCCCGGGCTCTCTCTCCCCCCCAGTCTCCCGCGCAGCAGCTCCTCAGCCTGCGCCCCGGCACGTCACGCGGCATCCCCGGGCGGACACGGCGGGTTTCTGGTCGGCCCCGGCAACGAGAGATGCCAGAATTTCGGCGGTGCGGGACGGGCGGGACCAGACAGAGCCCCGCGGGACCCGGGGCGGAGGCGACCCGCAGCCTCCCCCGCGGGAGACGCTCTCATCAAACGCGAGAAGGGGGATCCTGCCCCCTTCCTTCACAACGACTAATTAATAACCACTCGTGTGTGTGTGTGTGTGTGGCTTCTAGGAGCAGGCGTGGGGCAGCACCACGACCCGCGGGCCCTGCCGCTGGCACTTCTGCACCGGCCGCCGTTCAAGCCGCAGCACCGACGCCGCTGCAGGGGCCGCCGCTCGGCGCAGAGCCAGCCCCGCACGGCCCGCACCCTCCGCGGCTCCTCGCCCTCGCGTTGCAGCGAAAATGATACAGGAAACGCCACGAACGTTTACCTGCCGCTGGAAAGACCGAGCTCGTTGTCTGCCCGCTGACAGTTTACACTTCGGTATGTCCTTCCCCCCGCGGCGTTAAAGGTTACGGCAAGCACCGCCAATCTTGAAACGATGTTCGAAAATCCAAAGGGTAAATGCTACAACAAAACAAATTAAAATAGCTCGTTACTAGAGTAGGCGAATACAATTTAATTTTCTTCTTAATTTTAATTCTTTAACGAAAACCGTCGGGTTTTGTTATTAGTGAAATTACTTTAAATTCCCCAGACTATCTTCTGAAAGTTCTCCTTTAAAATCTCCCTTTGATGCGTAAATCTATTTATTACGGAAATCTACCTGTAACGTAAGAGCGAAATATTTGTTGGTTATCTCTGCCGACACTAAAGCTCGTCTAAGTTGACAGGATCTGCTGCTTCCTGCGAGGCCACCCCACGCTAAACCACGCTCGGGTCTCCGTTCGTGGCGGCCGCCCACGCCGGGCCGTGGGGCTCCGCGCCGCCCGCTCCCGCCCTCCGGCCGCCCCGGGCTGCCCGCACACCCCCGCAGGAGAGCGGGGTCGCTGCGGGGTTTGCTCATCTCTGCGGCGGGCCGACACCTGAGCCTGGTCCCTTCCACCTCCGGCTCTAAACTGGACAACGCACACACAGAAATTGTCTTTGGCCAGCCTAAGCGGAGTATTTAATTTCCCGTGAAAACTAGACCTCTCTTGGTACAAACAGAAACAGCCTTTTCCGCAGCGGAGCAGTTTTCGAATTAGCGTGGGGTGGTTTTCTTTCTTTCCTTGAAATAGCCTAGCTTGATAAATCTTCTTGAAAGCTGTTTTCTCGATCGCTTAGGTTTGCGTTACTCCAGCTGGGAGGAAGAAGTGCCGAAGTCCTTCCAAACCTTCGCCCCTCCCGCAGTTCCCGCGGTGAGACAAGGAGACCCCTTGGCCGCCAGCACCCCACCCCCCCCCCCCCCCCCGCTCTGCCGGGGGGCTCCGGGGCCACCGGCACCTGCGCCCTCCCGAGCCGCCTCCGCCGTGCGGGGCACGGAGCGGGCCCGGCGCGGACAGGGACGGCGCCTCCCGGGGATGTCCCGGGAGAAACCCGCAGCGGAGCAGCCCGAGGAGGAGGAGGAGGGAAGCCCGGACCCTTCTACCCGGGACGGGCTGGGGACTGCTGGAAAACGGCCAGCGAGGCTTTCCGCAGCCGTTCCCCTACAGCCAGAGCCAGGGAGACAGCAAAACCCTCCGCCCCGCACTTTGCTGGCCCAGGCGGAGAGGGCTGGCAGCAGGGAGCCCCAGCCATGCCGCCCCTTCCCCGCAGATCACGACCCCCGTTGCAGTCGCTCTCCGGCGTGAATCATCCCACGTCGCGCACAACCTGGCGCCCGCGTCCGGGCCTCCGTGCCAGGCTGAAAGCAACGGCTTTTTTTCAGGGACGGCATCTCCCTTCCCGGTGTCCAGACCCAGGCGGCCCGGAATTTTCTGCCCTTTCCCCTCCAAACACGGCCCGATCCAAATCCCTGCCAGACAGCAATCAGGCTGAATTGTATCGCCCGCTCTTCCATAGCTATGGTAATTCCCAATAATGGTCAATCTTCGACTGTGCTCGAAGGCATACTCTACAAGATCAGACAACAGAGCTTTCCCGGAGAAAGATTATTTTCCGGAGAGTCCCGCCTGATCCCGGGCAGCAGGGGCCCGGGAACCTGCTCCAACCCGAGCGCTGCCGAGGCACCTCCCCAGCCGGGGTCTCCCCGTTCCGCTTTCTCCCCTGTCATGCTAAGCAATTAATGGGCCGGTAATTCTCGCTGCACTCGCTCCATTAACGACCCCCTCGCGGCTCGGAGGTGGGGGAGACTGCCTTAAACGGAGATAAATCCCCAGCCCCTCCGATCCCGCTCAAGCCGCTCACAGCGCGCGGGGGGATCTGCGTCCTTTCACTCGGGGAGCCGAAAAGGGTTTGATTATTTAAGTGCCAAGAGGAGCAGAAACAAAGCTGCGAAGCATCTCCAGGAGCGCAGAGGGGCCGGAGCTCGTCACGGCGGGCCCGATCCTGCGTTCCTCGCTGCCTCCCCGCCGAGCACCGCGGGCACCGGGAGCTCCCGGCAAGGCCCGACAGGCCTTCCCTGCCTGGGCTGACGGGAGCACTGGCACGCTTCCGAGCCGGGGAGAGGACATTTTGTTCATCCTCCGAGGGGGGAAAAAAGCGCTGTTTGCCGGCGCAGGGAGGGAAAGGTGCTTGCCGCCTCCCCGGCTCTCCGTGCTGAGCGGAACCGGGCAGAAGCGGGGCGGGCGCTAAGCCCCTTCCGAGGTGAGGGACCCGAATTTGAACCCCCGGCCGGCGCGGGAGGGAGCGCGGAGCCGAACCTCCCTGCGGGCAGCGGCGAGGCCGGGCAACGGCGGCGTCGGGGCTGCGCGGCGGACAGCCCCTCGGCCCGGCTCCTTCTCCGCCCCGCCGGCCCCGCCACCACAGGGAGCACGGCTCCGCCGGCCCCGCGCCCCGCCCGCCCGGCACCGGGGAGGGCAGCGGCGGGCCGAGCTCGGCACCGCCGTGTGGCGGCGGGGCGCGGGGGGCCGGCGGGGCTCGGGCCATTATTTTACCGTAAATCTTCGAAACGCTGGAACTAATTACGGAGAGGATATGTCTCAATTTGTTCTGCATTAGTGCCGCGCCGGGACGCGGGCACCGAGCACGGGAAATTGATGAGCCCAGCCCGGCCCCGCGGCCCCGGCCCCGCGCCCAGCCCTCGCCTCCCGCACCGGCGCGGCCCGGCCGGGGACGAGGTACCGGGGCGCTCTGCTGAATTTCCTGGCATACCGCTACGGCTCGGCTCGGCGTAAATCACGGAGCTGCACGGGGCCATAAAGCATCCCCGCGCACCCTGCCCTCGCCGGGGTTCTGGTGAACACGAGCTCACAGCAAGCTGCGTCCCACTGACAGCTTTTAAAAGGTCGCATACGCCGGATCTGAAAGTCTTCGACAGAACACGGGATATACTTACGGAGCAGCTAAAAATATCGTATAGAATTTCTATAGGTGATCGGTACTCACACACAAAAGAAATCGGGGGGGGAAATAAGCTCTTGGGTAATACTCAGTTCTTGGCATTGTCTCTAATGGTTTTGAAAGTAATAAAATTATTACTTTGGGAGGGGAAAATAAGAAAAATATTATAAAACTTTGTACATTATAAATGGATGTATGGTAACTGAGATCCAAGTAATTAATTTCTCCCTGGCTGTAGAACGCAGACCCCACTATGAAGGCACACTGAACTCTAAATGTAATAATACAGAAACAAATCAATGCCAGCACCTGCCATGGACACGAACCCGAAGAATTCTTTGAGCCACCTGGGACACCATCTTTGAATACAGATACAGTAAATGTAAACCAAACATTTACATGCCCAGAACTGCCCGGAAAGCTCCAGCTGAAGCAGCCCTGCTGTGCCCAGCCACACACCGCAGTATTTCGGGTACCCCACGGGTGAGGAAAGGCAGTTTGTAACTGATGCCGCCTCAGGTCTCACTAACCGTTGAGTATTACAGGACACAGACAGAAGATGAATTGTCCTTTACCAGTCTCTCCAGTAGACTGGCCATGAACATGTTTTTCTAAACACTAACAATCCATGCTTTTATTTTTCAACTTCTTTCTTGAACAAACGTACTTTAACAATGCCAGTGAAGTCCAAATCTCACTTCGGTCTCGCAAAGCCCTTTTCCAGCCCTGTGCAAAGATACTCTCTTGTTGAGCCCTCGTCAGTGGGAAACTAGTGGGGCTCCAGTGAGGCTGGTCTATCTGTCTTCAGTTGAGGGTCTAAAACCCTTTTCACAGGATTTTGTTCTCATCCTATGCACTCCAGAGGAATTCACGCGTGTAAGCACCTAAGAGTGTTTTAGAGCAAGAGTAGTCCCACTGAAATCAGTGCTTAAGGACTTCAGTCCAACAGGGCCTAACGCCTGTCTCCACGCAGTGGAGCAAACCAAGCACATCCTCTTTGCCTATGGATGTTCAGCCAGTGCAAAAGACAAGCGGTGAAGACAATGAGTCTAGTGCCTGAGGCAGATGAGGGACCAAAACTCCTCGGTTCTGTTTGATGCCTTTTGCACGCTGCGGAGAAATGGAAGAGGTGACAGTAGTTTTGCCAGAACACTGGGGGACTCCAGCAGTGTTTGTGGAGTGCTTGGAGACCTTGGGTAAGCAAAGAAACACAGATGGTTGTTGCGTTACACGGCACAGCTCCGTGCGATCTGCCAGGGAGGTGACCTATTGAGGGGGTGGCAGGGCTGGAGCAGGAGAGCTGTTGCAAGACGGCGAGTCCCTGCTCCCAGGCCCATTAGCACAGCATACGCCAACGGCTCCTTCACAGCCTGGGGAGAGATTCCACTGCCTCCGGCACAGCCCTTTAGCTTCTTTAGTAACTGAGCATACCCAGTCCTTCATTTAACCGCAGATACATAAAGCTACGTGTCTCGTTTCTCTCTCTGGACTACATGTACTGATATGTGTGGATTGCAGCAATACACAGAAGGCAAACAAGTTCATTTTTCTCATCTAGTTGGCTGGAAGCAACAGGCAGCAAAAATGTAGCTCCAACCAAAACAAGAGCTTTCCCAGTTCTTTATACTGAGGCTTCCCACTCAATATATTTTTTTCTTCAAAACCTAAGCTTTATGGCCAGTCTCTCCCTTGTGTATATGTCACATGCTGCTGCAGGAGATATCTGGTCTGGCAGCAAGGGTAAATGGTCATCTGAAAACTCCACAGCTTCAGGGCCCCAGCCTAAGCGAGATCTGCTGCAAGCACGGACAGAAGCCCTGTGCCCTCCACAGAATTGAGTAGAACCTAACTGGGCTGCGCAGGTGCCTGCACAGTTCTCATCAGCATGTGATTTCAGGACTGGGCTCTTTCCACGTTTGTGACTGTCACTGTTCAGCAGCAGCCTCTGCTGACCCAACTGCCCGCTTGCCTTGCAAAGCTCACAAAGCTGAGAGTGAGCTACGCAGGGACAGTTAGAGATAAAGCTTGCAGCGAGAGGTGGGGGAAGAAAGGAGAGGAGGGAGGGAGACCGTGTGTTGAAATTGCCTTAGAAGTCAAATTTCTTCTTCATGAGACACAGGAGATTCCTTTCCCTTCAGATTTTATGTATGTTTGATTCTGCTAAATTTGTCTGAGTGCTGCTATGATACAGGAATTAAAAGCACCGAGAGTTTGCTGTAGCCATTGAGCGATGGACTTGGACTGATCAAATCTGCCACTTGTTTTTCCTTCCTGTTACATGAAAGCAAGGTTCATGAAAGTTCAGATCAGAACTAAGAACTACTTTTGTGATGTGTTGACAAACCTTTCTTGAAATGCTTAACATGTTAGTTGAAAAGAAAGAAGCACAAAGAAACCCTGTCAACTTGCTATTTATGGTTTTTTAAATGAAACAATGAAAGCAACAAAGAAGTAAGTGTGATTCCTTTCTCCAGATTTGACTATCACAGATTAATAGCTCTGTGAACAGATTTGCAAGTAGCACCATCATGCTACTCAAGATATTAAAAAAGTTTATGAGCAGTTGCTTAGAAAAAACAAGATAAAGCCTATGGAAATCTGATACTGGTCAATGGTGCATTTATTCAAAACATAATACTCACTTCAAGTCTCCATAAATCCTTTGCAAATGAAACTTCCATTGTGATCACTGTTCCAGATCTAAATGATTTATTCTTTTCCTTTGGTAGACATTAGATATATCTCAGAATGTACAAGTTATGTACCTATTGATACAGAGTTAATCATGGCCCCATGAGATAATAAATATTAAATTCAAAGAAGAAGATAATTCAAAGAAGGAGTATCTTTATAAGAAGATTTTTTTTATTTAATAGTGGATTAACTTACATGAAAAACCCTCACATTTCTGTGTGATTTGTTTCAAAATTCAGGGCTTCCACAGTTCCAACCAGTTACCTTTTGGGACCAGAGTAGATGTTGGATTGTGTGCACTTTCAAAACGGAGTACTTAGCAATATTTATCTCATTGCTTCACCCTGAGCAGCAGTAGCCTTTGCAATTTCTATGTGCCTTTGAGTAAATGTGTTTTACTGCTTTGAGCTGCTGCTAGAAAACAAGGAATATACTGAAAGGCCAAGCAGAAAAGACCCACCAGGACAACAGCCTGTCAGCCCATTTTCCTGTCTCCGTTGAGCTTCCCAATTTGTAGAAGCCTTGTGGTCTTCACTACCTCTGGACGTCCGGGCTTTTGCATGCTTCTCTCCTAACTGTTAAAATACAAACCCAATCAGTTTACTCTCTGAACTTCTGGGCAGAAGTCAAAGAAAGTTCAGCAAATTGGTTGGATATCAGCTAAAAACACACTTAATTTTTCATCAGATAAACTTCTCTCAGAGGAACTACTGGAGTCAGCTTTAGCCAGACACCAGATCTATAATGAAATAATTCTACATATGGGTAAAATGAACACTTTGTGATAGCTCCATATGCTTTACAATGGAATGAAATAAGTTGTAAAATAACTTGAATAAGTTGAATAAGTTCTTGAATCATCTTCCTTATTTTACTGGTCTCTGTTTAAGCACAAAAATCCTCTCCAGCCAAATACGAATTCCCGAGTATTTCACACTTGCAATACGCTCCACTCCAACACCATCTATTGATAATATCCATCCAGATGCTGTAAAGGTTTGGGCCCAAATTTCTGAGGACACACGCAAAGGCATATGCAATTGCCACCACTTCAGAAATTGTGTGCCTTCGGATAGCTGAATCCAACCTTGCAATCTTCTGCACTTAGCATCAAAGAAACAGAATCAATCCCATAGCCAAAGTAAACACATTTGCACGCACCAGCTCAGAGGAGGCAGGCCTTCTTCAAGAGCTGTAATATTATTTAGTAATCCCAACCAAAAGAGAAGCCATAGGCCAGCCAGCACACAAGGGATGCTCTGGACTGCCCAGCAAATGCAAGGAATCCAAACAACCTCAAGCACAGTTAAACGATGGGAAGCACTATCCAGTCCTTGATGCCAAGTTATTAGGTGACTACAGAGCTATGCTTTGTGGAGCACTGCGAGGCTCTGAACAATCTTGTACAACTTTTCCCAAATCACAGAAGTCTCCTGGGAAACTTCAGTAATCAAACAAGATCTCGTGGTCAGGAAGCTTTTCCTCATCCAGCCAATTTTATTTCCCCTTCATCATTCCATCTATTACTCATTACATCCTCCTGCCAAACTCAACATAACTCTTCTCTCTCTCATGCTTACATGTTTCAGTTACATACAGACCATTATGTCCTTTCATCGCAGCTTTTCCTACCCTTTATCCAGGCTGCATGTATTTAGTCGTTTTCATTTCTCCTGCTGTCCTCCTCTGAGCTCCCGCCAACAGCGTCTTCCAGAATAGAAGCACTCCGAGTTGAACTAAATATTCCATAAACAATTGCATTTGGCAGTCTCTAAATGTAAGGACACACAACCAATGACTAAATCACCTTGAACAACTGAGTGAGAGTCCAAAGCCATAAAATTGTCAAATCAGGATAGGGAACTTTGGATGACTCTGCAAGATCAACTTCACAGGAAGCCCTCAAGTAATGATGTCTTCAAAAAAATTCCCTGGTCTGCTTTATGGTCCTTGTCTTGAGGAATGTGCCATTAAGTACATATTTGCAGTGATTTTTATGTACAAAGTATTTTATAAGCATTCTGTCACTACGACATTAGGAAGATACCGGTAAGTGCATATTATCCTTACAATCTTCTAACATATTCTTGAGACATAGCTTAATTATTGTTCCAAGATACTGAAGTTCATGTGAAGGCAACTTTTTACCCAATTAAATAACTTGTTGTTGAGCAACTCAGCTTCAAACGTTAGAACATCACTGTGTTACACAGTTACAATAGTTTGCATGTCATCATAACCTGCTTCAAAGAAACAGCTTCCACAGCCTTTCACTGCTAGAAACGCATGGCTCTCATCCATGAACAAGGCAAGGTCAGTCCTCAAACAAGAACATACTAGAAATTATACTCCATCTACATAACTCATAATTTTATAAGCTCAGGTTGGAAGACTTCAAGTCTAGTCATCTGAAGATGGTGAATGTGGTAATGTATCTCTTCAAAATCTGGGAGCCAAAACATTGGGTTTACATCCAGTCAGTAAAGACAGTTATCTAGATGCTCATTTTTTTTAAACTCTATCAGCTTTATGACTAGACATTGATAATGGTGTGTTTGTGTAAGGTGCCAAAACTGACACAGAGCTACACTATCACTCCCTGAACTCAGACTGTGACTTTCCTTTCATAGCAGAAGAGACAGGGAAATTCACTGGAACTTCAGAGCGCTCATCAGCCCCAAGGAAAAAGGCAAAAGACAGATGCTGGTCCTGCAACATGCAGTGCAGCACCTGTGTGCAACACACGGATAAGTTTTAACTCCTTTTTTAATCCCTGGAAGGTTTCAGATTTAGAGTGAGCCCTGATGCTTTCTGGGCCCTTGCCCAAAGTGTGTGCTAGGACCGCTCTAACAGCACAGTCCCTTTGGTGCCACTGGAACATTCACCATGCCTGGGAGAAGGGTGATGGCCGCAGAATTAACGCAACTACTATATGACATGCAGGAGCTCTCAATGCCTGAGCAAGAAACATCTGGGCATCTTTCAAAATGGGCAGGGCAACCAGCAGATCTAAAGGATCATGAATACACAATAGGAAGGAGACATCTAAGCGAAGCATCTGCATCTACCTGCTAAGCCTGCACCTTCACAGAGCAGAAGGGGCACATAACGTGCATGTCCCAGGCCAAGCCCAAATATATGTACTGGAACTACATTCTTACAGGATGGCTTCCGTCTTTACATAAAGCTGCTCTTTGCATTTGCCCCCAACTTCTGTGCTTTTTCTCCTCCCTCTGTATTTGTTCGTGTTAACAAAAGAGAAAGATGCACTCCAGTTTAGTCTTTCTTAGGTAACTGAAAGGAGCTATACAACACATAACATTTGCAGATAATTTTCATGCCAAAGACACAATGTTGCTCTAATTACCTGGCACGCATTTAACGGGGGAAAGGGAAAGAAGGGAGCCTTAGCCCTCCTCCGCTCTCCGCAGCCTTTAACACTGGCTGCTGTGGCACATGGCTCTCCCTCACCGCATGCAGTCCTGGACTCTCGGCTGTTCTCCGACTTTTCCCACTGTGAACTGGGGTCACTTTCTTTCTTGATTACGGCCAGAAAAAATAGGTAGCATGAAGTATGCAAGGTATCAGGCCCTATGACTGCTGACAAATCCCTAAGTACTTATGTCGAGTATGTTGGAAGCATATTCCTAGAGATACTGTTCGTGTTTATAAAGTCTTTTGGGGTAAATGTTGCTCAATGGAAAAGCAGCATAGAAATTTAACAACAGCCACGCTGCAAAATGTAAAAACAAAACAAAAAAGTAATTCTCCCACAGGAACTGAAAGGCATTTCATACATGTCCAATGAGACATTAAAAATAATTATGTGGAAGAGTAATAGCTCCCTTGGTTGTTTTAATATATTTTTGTCCACAAACAAGAAACGTTCTCTAAACTGCTGCCTTGGCTTGGCTTGAAAGGTCTCTCAAACAAAAGCCCTTCAAGTGACCCTTAGATTATTAAAGCTCAGTAACAATGAATGTGGATCTCAGTTCAAACAAAGACTGTAAAAATAAAAAAAGACAGAAGTTTCGCTCTTGAAAGTGTGTATGCCTTGATAAACTGGAAACACGCAGAACGTATTTTTGATCAATAGTCATACCTTCTCTGAACAAACCCCAAATCTTTTGTCTAACATTTTCGAAACAGCCTCACTTCTAGTACAAATGGAAAGGTTGGATGCTGTGTCCGAATGTAAACTTCCCAGAGTTCATTCAAAGCGCAGTTCAGATCACCAAGAATTTTTTTTTTTTTATTCTGTTCTTAATGATTTTTCCTCCAAAACCTGCTAAATGTCATTAGTATCATTGGAAATGCTTGTGGCAAACAAAAAATGCCAGCAATGCCAAATTACAAAGCTTAAACACTCTGATCTGTGTCTCCCATGAGAAAGCTACAAAGGTTGAGATGTTCAATGACAGACATTAATGTCAGATGCCAAAGCAGGAAAAGCAAACATAGGGGTGGGGAGAGATATATAGGCCCTATACAATATCTTGTTTTGAAAGTCATATGTCATTTAAATGGCCTTTATAACTGAAGAAGTTCATTAAGAATATGTTTTTGTGTTGTTTGCAGGCAGAGAATACTCTGCTGCCAGTTGACAGAGTCAGTTATGCACTTGCGAACTGGAGGCACAACTTTTTGGCATCTGCTTTGTTGCTGTGATCACCAACGGCTGTGCACAGCGCTCCCTCTAGGCACAGGCCAAAAAAGATGTTGTCAAAGGAAGTGGACCGTACAAAATGTCAAAATGACCACAGTTGCTCCATCTCCTGTGTGTCTACCAGACTTGCTCTTGCAGCCAGCAGAAGACCTGCAGAAGCAGGGACTGTAGCTATAGCTGCGAGAAGGGGACAATCTCCCCAAAAGGACAGTGGTCCTTTGTCCTTTCCACCTAGCTTACCAGACAGCTCACCAGTCCCTCACCAGTTGCTCTGGCTTTCCGTGTGTGCCCTGGTCTTTCTTTTCCCTGCCACGCTCCTTCCTTTAGAAGAAGCAGCCCAGCTCTCCCATCTCTGCGGCACGCCCATCAAATTTGTATCATGAGCTCCATTTGCTATTACCAACACAGTGGCATTAAGCAGGCACAAGTGTTTAACCGCTTCTTAGCTGGGTAGACCACGTCATACTAAAACTCTCGCTGATGTTTTCATTATGGAAGTTCACCACCGCGGGGAGTACTGGTAGAGCTGAACAGGTGGATAAAAATGCAGCACATTTTCCAAAAAGATACCTTCTTTACATTAACAAGGGCAGCCAATGCATGTGTAGAAATGATTTTCTCATTTACCATGGCCAATCAACCTTGTCTCTCCTTTGCCAAATTTCTGAACAGAAAGCGCAAATGAGGTTGATATTTGTAATAGAGAAAGTATGGACAAAACCGTGCATCTGCTTTAACAGCCTGGAAGCTGTAACATCACTTCTCTACACGGGGATGCTTAATGACTGGAACTGGATTAGTATCCTTGCTGACCAAAGCTTTCTATTCAATTTATTTCTGCTCAGCGCAGTAAATTAGCTACCTTTGCGTTATGCCTGGTTCCTGCCCAAGGGGTTAGGGATATGTTTATTCTGCATAACCACGGCAACAAAGTCGGCAATTAGCATCAAGTTTGTCTATTCCTGTGAACAGGAATTAGCCTGTAAACTCTCTTTACCAGACACCAAGCAGCCAGCAGTGTGATGATGATGCATTTAATGTTGTGATGCATTTAGTACCGTCAAGACTGGATTTGAATACAGTAATAATAAAAGACACTATAACCTTCCAATCTACCTCTATTTTACTCTCTCTCATGTTTCAAGACATTTGTATTTTCTCTCAGATTTAGTGAGCATCTCTGTTTCTTGCCTTAACAATCAACTCTCTGCTCTCACACTGCAGAGAGTAATGCACTAAAGCTCACCTGTAGCATGTGGTGATTACACAGCTCGACAGAAGTATAGCTTCTTTTAGCACATTTCACACAATGCATTAAATGAAACACAGGACAAAAATTAATAGGTATACACAGGAGGAAGATGTTTCTGAATGAGATCTGGAAATGAAGATAAATGATAAGAAGACATCTAATTTGCCAAATAGATAAATAGTTGATAATTTCATTACTGATGTTCTGCAAAGCGCTGATTTACTTTTCTGAGCATTCACAATCCTTAAACACAGGAATCTCCTCTCTGTTGTGTTTATACAGTGCTTAGAACTGTATGGCACTGCTCTGCCACCGGGGTTCCCAGGGGCCTCAGCAGTACAAATAAAGAACAATAGCAGATGAAAAGTGATCATTAGAAAATCTTAGTTCTTAACACCTGATAATAAGAAACTAGGGACTGGGTTTCCACACAATTCTTCTCAGAGTTACTGATCATTTTTGCCAGCTGTATCATTTTTATAGGTCGTACAACTCTACTTACTCTAAAGCTGGATAGATGATGATAGTGTTGATGGCCTCCTATAGTTATCTTTTTATTATTGTTCTTCCTATATAACATTATGGTCAGAAAAGAAACCCTAATCATGTGTCTCTGCAAACACCAAGGTCACACAATGACCTGCAGCATGTTACAAAATGCTGGTCGTAATTGTAGAATGAGTTAGGAAAAGGAAGACGAATTTGAGACAAACTGGATCTAGTGAATATTTATGAATTTAAGAGTTGTGTCCTTTTTCTCATAAAGATGGACAATCAGTTAATGTTGATGGCAGCTGTGCTCACAAAGAGGAAAACTAAATACCTTTATTTGTTAAAAATGACATGGCAATACATGCCAGAAGACCCCATTCTGGTATTCATTTGTATCTGTCAACAAAAAAGCCCAAACAGAAGAATGATATCTCTTCAAGGAAATGGCAAACTAGGGCTTTTCATTTCAAAATTCTGTGCTTTATTAATACTTTAGGTGTACTTAGTCATTTATCATTTTTGATCTTCTGCATAAAGTAAAGCTACCGAACACCTGAAACAATGCTAAGGTAAGGAGAAAAACATTTTGCACTAATACCATAACCTTTTAAGAAGTCAGCAAAGTCTCAAAGATACTGCTGTTTCTCCCACAAAGATAGCAACATTTGGGTGATGCATCGAACGCAAAGCGAAAGAAGAGTGACATCAACGGAACAGCATCATGATAGCAAAAATTCTGTGAAGCCAACATAAACTAGGCAGAACTAGCTGTGCCATGCTTTGCTTGTAAAATATGTAAAGAAATAAATCCACTGTTATTTTTAAAAACAAAGTATGAATAAACTGTCAGAAAAGTACTAACATGCTTAAAGTATCATTTCATACACATATTTAGTTTAATCCAAGCAGTGATCAAGTCTTGGAAAAGAAAGCAAAAATATTTTATCTTGGTTCCAGCAAAGCATTTGAAGGCAGGTTCCCTTAGGAAACAAGGCTTATGTGATTGCCCTGCCAGACCATCTGTCTCAGACAACTGCTCAACCTCAGACCTGTTTCAACTGAATTCTGTAGAGAGATGACACTGCCAGCAATGCTAAGCTTGCAAAAACTTCAAGAAACTGGCAGCACAACCGAAGCAAAGGGCCCTAAACTGGTGCCCCCACTATAGAAGCACTGCCGTGTGAGCTCAGCAGTTATTTGCACAGTTTGGCTCCCCTCTGGCCAGTTACAACTCAGAACTAACTACAATACGTGCTACCATTGCCCAGGTGTTCTCTGGGAAGAAGTAAGCGAAGCAAAGGTAGTGGGAGGGGAGGGAATCGCAGGGGAGATGGAGGGAGCAGGGTTGAGGCGTGGGCAAAGAGCTCCAAGGCAAGGATTCAAATCCAGGCAGCTAGGATTCATTAGTTCCGCTGTCATAGAACAACTTTTTACTCAGTTCAGCCAAGAAACTAGTAAAATGAGTTGTTTGCATAGCTCAGTTGATATTGGTCTTGCAAAATCTTTATTTGCTGGCATTTCAGATCCTGCTTCCAACCACGGAGGCTTGTACAGGTGGAAGATTTGACCTATGTTCAGCAAGCTGAACTGAACATTTACATTGATAGGGGAAGGAAAAGATGCATAATGGCATTGATCTAGAGGTGCAACAAACATCAGGTTGCTTTAAATACTCCAGAGCTTGTATCCTTCCAAAGGGGGATATCTTCTGCTTCGTTTCATCTGCACCATTGTCTCCTATAAACCAACCTTTTATTCTGCTTGGGAATAGTAGAACGTGTGAGTAAGGACAGAGTTTACTATATGTTGAATTAGTTGGGATTGATTTAACCATTTAGGCTTTTACTTGTGCTTAAGGAAACGTGCTGAACTTTGAAGAAGTTGTTTGATGCCATTTTTTCTATGCAGGATGTAAACCGATTCTCTTTCATTTCCTATAAAGGACCCCATAAAAAGTTGTCCTGTGACGCACACAAAAGGAAGCCAGAAAAAAAAATCTCAGCTGACAGAAACCACCCCAGACAGACGTATTTGTGAGCTATATATCAATTCCTTGCTCTGTGAAAAACTGACTAGAAGATATAGAATTGCCCAGGTCACTCTACAATACTTAGTCTTACAAGCAAACTTTCAGTCTTCTCATTATCATTTTTCAGTTTTTCAACTGAAGACCTGTGATACCAGTTCCGTCATTATAGTGTCCTCCATTCCTGAATGCCATTAAGCATGCAATGACACCCAAAATCAGCTTTAGTTTTGCTCTAGGTAGAGCAGAGAGCCAGCCATTAACAGGGGACTTGACAAAGGTAGAAGTGGAAGTATCACCAAAGGACTGAGTTCTAGCGTCTGTCAGATCAGTAGCTGTCACTTAAAACTCCAGTTGTTATTTCTAACAAAATCATCCCTAAAGAAGATGTTTGGACTGTTCTTTGGTGTCTTGCTAGCTCTGGGGTGGGACTAGTAGCACTTGGGACTAAACCTTCTTGACAAAAAAAGTTCCCATCCCAGTGGCTGTGTCTACACTGTCTGGAGGTATGTGCTGCAGCTTGTCCTGAAGATCCGGCCCTGAGTTACTCACGTGGCTTCCACTGGGCCTCTGGCGGTTTCTTATTAATTGTAATTGAAGATGTGGGAGCAGAAGAGAATGAAAAAGACTGGTATGTGCCTAGGTTGCACTCCGAGAATAAATGAGCAAAGCACACTGCAGAGAGGAAAAGGGTCTTCATCATTCAGTTCAGATGTAACTTGTGGCATCTTTGTAGAAAGAAAAGCAGCAGGATTTGCCCACAGAGCAGTTTTAGTAGGCAGTTTCATCATTTGTGTTGCATCATTCTGCAGGGGTAAGAGGAAAGATAAGATGCAGGAGCCAGAAAGGACCATGCAAACTCACCGGTGGAATGGACCTGGGTATCTCACAGTACAGCCAAAAGTCTTTGCTGAAGAGACAGTAGAGTTGTTTCAGGAATGTGGAGGGGGGCAAAGAGGTTTGGGAGGAAGTTAAAGATGGTTGTGGAAGATGGCTGCACTCACTTTCCTGCCATCATCTCCTGTCCAGGGTATGTCAGACGTACCTCGTCTCTGTTCTCTAGGTGCCACCTAATGGGTTGTGTAAGAAAAAAAGACAAAAAATAAGGTGGTCATGGAGGTGAGGAGTGAGCTTGCACACCAGAGAATCCATGGCTGCTTTTCTGGTAGTTAAAGCTGGATGCAATTTTTTTCCCATCGGTGGCCTCTCATCTGGACAGACACATTCACAGAGCCATAACTTGTACCCGAGAGAGCTGTATGCCCAAGAAAGCCCAGACCATTTTTTGTTGGCTCCATTCATCTGGCACTTGTGTTCTTAGATTTCCTACTGTCCAGACAAGGACTCTGACAGGGCTAAACAACTCCACAGCCAGCAAATAAACCCAGAGCGTACCAGTGTCTCTTACATCAGCATCTCATACGATGCACCATTGACTCCCCATACTTTCACAACAGGTCCAAGAAGAGACATCAGCTATGTGAATGCCCCATATAAGCTAAAGAATCTCTTGCTTAGAAAGCAAGGAGGATTACACAGGTGTGCGCTTCAGCAGCAGACTTACCTCTCTTCAGCAGCATCTAGGGCTGCATAAAAGGGGGGTTACAAGGCAAGCACACACTCATTTGAAACATTACCTTCACTGAACCAGCCTTGCACGAATCGTAAGTCAGAATTGCTCAGCACTGACGTGCATTTAATGTTTCTTCATTCCTTCTCTTCAGCAGATGACAAAGAGAGCCCAATTTTTGCTGTGCTTCACAAAAGGAATGCTGCCACGGCTCTCTGCACAGCAACTGCAACTCGAGGTTCCTGAGACCTAACCTGGTTCTGGCACAAATCCTTCCATGAGTCTGCCACTGGCCTTCAGTACCTTGTTTCTTCTACTGATGCAAATTAGTATGTGAGTGACAGTGGTGGAGCTAGCACAGTCCACAGCACAGATCATCCTGCAGCTCTCTGGATCATCTGTGATAGTATCAGGTAACTTCTTTAGAAATTAAGCTTTACTTGAACTCGAGTGACTAATTCGTTAAAACCAGAAACTTTCCTGTGGGTTTTAAAAATTTAATTATATTCCACCCTCAAATTTTCCTAGTGCTACTCATTGAAAATACACAGCTGCACTGATGAAGCTGTCAGTGGAAGGAAGCTAGAGGTTTTGGCAGCTGCATAGAGGGGAAGAGGTGAGACCCTGGACTCATGCGAAGGCGTTGGAGACAGTTTAGGTTTGGAGATCTCTGGAGTCTGCTGACATTTTTGGCGATCTGAAGAAAACTAATTTCATCCCCACCCTTTTGTGAAAAAGATGGAGGTGACTAGGTTACTAGGCAGTAGGTCTTAGCCCCAGCTCTTTCAGTGACGTATCGTGTGACCACAGAGCTCAGTTCCTACCTCCACCTGTAGAAGGAAGAGGTGCACTTTCTAAGGTGAGCATCTAGATCTGGGACAGTTTGGGAGGAGAGTTCTTTGTTCTATGAAACAGACATGCCTGAGCCCAAAAGCACTTCAGGCATGTGCTGGTGTTCCCAGTGTGGATTTTAAGTCAAGAGCATCGCATACACAGTTCTGAGCTAGAGATCTTCTCAGTAAAGACGATGCTCATCACGCAAGTCACTCTGAAGCAGCTACTTATAGCAAAAGAACAGCCTTCCCGGTATCTATTTTCCTCTGCATGCCACAGAAATATGTTCTCCCTCTTTGAAGCAAGGTCCACCTTTTTCTGAATTTAAACAGCCCCTATCACAGGTGAAGGAGGCAGCACTGTGGCATTTCTTTTCAATTGATATTTTAGTCACTTAAAATTTAACAGAGAAAAGTAAAACCCAGAAGAGCTACCAATATCCACTATATAAATTCCTGGGATTGGGAAATACCATAGGAAAAAAACCCCCACCACCTTCAAAACAAGGCTGCCTTAATAAAATGGGACCTTGTTGTATAAGAGATGCCATTTCACTACAGTGGGTGAAAGTGCTATATAAGAATCAGCTAGTACTAATTCTTACTGCTGTTTGAGCTGCCTACACTACACATTGGAAAAAGATTTCTTTCCCAGCCATGCAGTACAGCAAGACACTTTTGACATAGAAAAGCCGGCTTTCAAAGCACGACTTTACAGGAAGAAGTTCAATACCAAAGTTGCATAGCATTATACTGTCACTGACATTAGTATCGGCCTTGCAGAGCACTGCGGTTGATATGACCATTTTATTGCTGAAATATGCTCACTTTTAAAATACATGAACAATGTATATTCATAGAGTTTCCTGTATTCAGAGCTTCTCATCCACCCCTACCTAAGAGGAAGTTCTGCAGTTCACATTGCAGTATGCAATAATACAAGTCTTACAAGATATTGTACAATCCAGATTGGATTGTGGGACAAAATAAAGACACATTATGGAGTGGAAGAGATTCACAGCATCTCCAAGAGATACCAATGGGTAAAACAGAGAATGGCTCTCACAAAGGAGTGGTTATGGAAGTGGGGAGGAGCTGCCTGCACAGACCCTCCAGAGGGAGGAAAGTTCCACATTTCGCAAACCTGAGCTACCAACTGCTCAGTAGCATGGGGGTGACAATCTACCTCTCACAACAGCAGGTCCGTCTAGGAAAAAGTATTTTCTCTAAGAGCTCACCACTCCCACTTACAGCTTCTGCAGTTGAGAAAGTCTTACTAACTCTAGTTCTGGAGCCGTCTGTCTTACGCACTCTTACATGCTGCACAGGTGTAGATGAACTGGTGATATCTAAGGTGCTGTTTAATCAGGACCCACTGCTCCAGCAGATACAAAAGAAAAACAGTACACGTGCTCTCACTGACACTGTGAAATCCCCTCTTTCCTGCTCTGCAGAACTGGCCGCTCAAGCTCTCCTTGATGTGGTAATGTAATAGCAGACCAAAAAGAAACGTGTAGCTTTCAGCAGTGTACATCAATGAGGGAACCAAAACAGGTTTATCAAAGAAAAACGTGACTCTGACCCATCTTTGGAACCAAATCAAAGAGTATCTAATGGCAGCAGCAGGTCTCCAGGACGAAAACAAAGCCAAATTAGTTTAAAATAGATCCAAACAAGAATACTTGGGTTTTTTTGCTGTGGTCATTGCCAGCCAGATTATGATTGGTTACAAATGTTAAGGGCTCTTGAGTTGCTTGAGTCCTTAATCCATCAAATTGGTCATCACTATGTGCCAAGCAATGACCTCAGTCAAAAGCCATAAATCATTGCTCAAGAACCAAGCCTGCAAGCTCCCTCAAGTATCACTGCTCTCAGCACTTGTGAATGGGGAAGGCAGGCTGCCCAGGATTTTGGATTAGCTGATTTACATGGAGGAAGACAAAAGACCTCTCAACTCCACCAAATTTTGCATTAACAGAAGCTGGCATGGAGCATGTGAATAAAAAATGACAGAGTGTGTACTTTGCATGTGGGTTAAGAGCTGAAAGGTCTGCTTCCTTACAGTGTGGTCCCACTAAGATTTAAAGCAGCATGTAAGAAATTAAAGTCAATCCTCTCTTTGCTAATCCTTTTCAGGGCACCGCAAGCCACCTCTCAGCTACTACACTTTGTAAAGAATGCCTAAGCCACGTGCTGTTTACCAAAGATGATTGCAAATTCTTGTAAAACTCATCCTCCATTCAGAAACAGAGAAATCACTAGCTATATTCTATTTGGCACATGTACCAAAAATGATGAAGCCTTTTTTTAAGCATGAAAGTTCATTTTTATGTAAATAAAGCAGGTGTTCACCTACAAAGCATTTTTCAGTAGAAACTGAATTATAAAGTCACCTTAAAAAACAGTTGTTATAAGGATTTTGAGGAGCCAAGAGAATGTGGGGGGGGGGGGGGTGTGAAAGGAACATTTAAACCAGTGGAGAACAAGTGTGGTCACATTTTTCACCACAGAGCACTTTATAGCAAACTGTGTTTCCTGTGGTAGGACACCTTTCATGAAGCCTTCCACCATCTCTATTCCAGTGACTGTTAGTCTTGTTTTGCCAACATTTACCTGTTTGTGTGTAAACATATATATATATGAAAGAGATAAATATATTCAAGTGACACTAAGAAACAGAATTATGAATTACAGTAAAAACACACACTGAGGTGCTGCACAGTTAAATATAAATATTTCCAAGGCAGTTTGGAACTGAAGACTGTGTCTGCATTAATGATAACCTGCAAAAAATCTAAATTCTGCAAGCTTTTTCCACATCCCAAATTAGGTTGCAGCCATTACAGAAGAGGCCAGTCATATTATTCATTCAAATTTAAATACAAGAGTCGGTCCTTACAGGAACAGACTGTATTTTGTCAATGAAATCCTACCTCTTACAGTCTGAAGTATTATCTTAAATGATAATTCATCAGAATGAAAAGCATTAGCAAAGTAAGCATTTGGGGGTTTTTTAGTTTGCTTACAATTTTATTTTAAAAATAAATAACTGCTTTTGGCAGTTAATTCCTTAACTTTTAAAATTCCATTACATTTATTCAAAATTGCCTTCTATGCTGAAGGGACTTCAAGCAATGAGGATAGACTTGCTCCTTTCTGTTTGAGTTTCAAGAACTCCCGAGGAATAAAACCCTACACAGTAGGGATGAAGTGACATGGCTTTCATGGCAGGATGCTCCCTCTCACAAACCATGGGAAGACAGAACCACTCTGCACCCACTACAGTCCCTCAGACCACGAGATCCTTGTTCCAGTAACGTTGGGGAATTTTGCCACGAGGCCACATCTAGTCACAACTGCACCCTCCTGCTACAAAAGCCATCATGACTGGAGACAGCTTTTTCACCACAGGCTCACACGCTTTTTTCCGTACACCTGCCCCACCAGCTTTTTCAAACTTGTGTGCCTCCTGACACTTAGGAAAGTGAGGAGTGCAGTCCTGTTGTGTGTGGGAATCATGGCATAAAGTAATCCCATTCCCTGCCATTTACAGTGGAGCTACAGTCAGCAACACGTTGGACATCCACTGGCTGTAGAAAGCCTGGGTTTTGACCTGAGTGGCTCAACATAGAAGGCAATTTACAACATGCAACTGTCAATGCAACATGGCTTCTTTTTTGGCAGAGAAGGTAAAAATAGCAGAGAAACAACAGCTCTGTTCGTTTTATGAAAGCCTGGCAGTTTTCCAGTAGAGACTTAAGTACTTTTTGTACTTTGGGGGGAAAAAAAATGATGGGATGTTGTCCAAGACTGGTCATACGAACCTGAGAAATACGGAGTAAGAGGCTGGGCTGAAGCAGCCAAAGTGGTACCACCAAGCTGCAGCCCCATTAATTAACGCTCTGCGGTATGTAGCTGTAAGAACGACCCCGATAATTGTTGAATACAAGCAGATAACTTCTACAGAGCAGTTACGCTTTTCTTACTGAGGTATATTTATCCAAGAGGTACCTTGCACATTTCCCCCCATCTCACAGGGCAGTAAATTAGTTCTAATTGCAAAGGTATGTAATAAAAGCTGTGCTCAGCCTTCTGCAGCATTTGAAGATTTATTTTACAGTTTTAGGTTTTCTCTGG
The DNA here is from genome assembly GCF_030867145.1 of Opisthocomus hoazin. Lineage (NCBI taxonomy): Eukaryota > Metazoa > Chordata > Aves > Opisthocomiformes > Opisthocomidae > Opisthocomus > Opisthocomus hoazin. The sequence goes on from NC_134420.1 coordinate 9,580,674, forward strand.
ATGTCTAAAATTGGGAGGAGAGGAACATGAGAGAAAATGCAGGTTTTATAGATCTATAAAATTCTCTTACTTTAGATAAATAAGTGTTTCTCTGCAACTTAAACAAAGTAACCAAAAACTACAGTTCCGTGGCTGACAGTGCAGTGCACTAGAATATAGATTTCTTTCTTTGTTTGCAGTTCTTCTTTTAATTTGGAAAAAATGAAAATTTTATTAGTTTAAAGGGAAAAAAAATATGACAGGTACAATGAAGTATTTTAACATGCCCTAACTCTTGTTTTATGAATCATTTAGAAAAAAGAACCGATAGCAGACACAGAGCAAAATTCTACAGCTCCATTGACAACAGTGGCTGGTGCAAACAGCAGCAAGTGCTTGAACATGAGCTAGGAGAGTCACTGGGTGCAACCCTAAAGCAGAAAGAGCCCCAGGATTGTGGATCCGTATTCTATGCCACATATCATCAGCTGGATGTCACCTTTAGTCACTGTGTGGCAGTCATGCTCTAAATTCTCTTTTGCAAGTATTCATTTTCTTTGTCTCTTTGGGCTGCTACACCTTGCTGATCCTCTGTCCTTGCTACAAGCGAACCTCCACATCAACATCAGTCAGGGAACATCAGCTACCCACATTGGCTACTCACTCCTTTCAGAGCCAGATTGTTCCGGTAGTTGTAAACTTGACAAAGAGCCTGTGGATTTAATCCTGAATCAAAGCTATTGTGCTGGTCAAAGAAAACAATGTTTATGTCAGACTCTGCAGAATACAACTTGCACGTACTGTGCAGATGGTGGACACTTCACTTAACAGGTATTTCATTTAGCAACAAGCTGCCTGTTTCTCTTGAGGGACCTAACATACAGAGGAAATACTGCTTTCTTGTTTCTCAGTAAGTGCCAGAAAGCAACCATTTCCTCTGACCAAAACCCAGTGCCTACATGCATGACAACAGATATGCAGTCTTGCAAAAGAAATAAACAAACAAAAAGCAGTCACCTAACTCGAGGCCAAACAAAAGAAGAAAAGACAGAAGAAGGTTTTTGGACTGGCTAGTTCTTCCAGGAATGCAGCTGTGCATTCCAGCAGGCAGCAAGAATGTGGGTTTTTCCATTTATGCCCATCACAAGCTTTGATAGATTCTGGGCAAAAGCATTCACCCCCCATGTATATGGCTCAACTAGATACTGTTTCACAAAATAACACTACTTTGTATGAAAGAATGGAAATTAAACAAAGATTCGTTAAAAGTCTTCTAATGACAGCCAGCACCACAGGACAGGAAAATGAAACAGGTTGCTGTTAGGAACATGCATTTCTTTTTCTGGCTGTGCAAGCCTGAATACACTGGCCTGAATATACTTGATCCCATCTCAGGATCTCTTCAACTTCTGCCACAGCCAGGTATAGCTGAATCTGGTAATTTTGTCAAGTGATAGAAATTATCACATGCAGTTATGTTTCTTGCAGTTCTTTATACTGATTTAATATGATCAATAATGATAAGCCAAAAAGTCCTTATGTTACTGTATATTCTTCTGTCTTGCCAAAGAGTCACAGAGAGCTGGCTTTTCTAGTGCTCCCACCTTCGGCTGAAACCTGCTTGTGCTGATGCCAATGTGAACAAAGGGATGGATGCCAGGGAACTTCTGACTCCCCCTGAGCTGCTACCCACTGTGATTGTTAGGGATACCACTAATCCTACAGCTAATAACTAAACTAGTGCAAAAGATTCTTGAAACTTGTTTTACTGCCAAACTGCAGAAAGCTTAAATAGCATTTCTATCTTCCTCAAGTATGCTACACTAAAAACAGATCCTCCCATTACCTTCCGAGACAGCATTGTTGAAAAAGAAGCCAAAAAACAGAAGAAAAACTTTTGTAGTAACCATCTTGTAATGACATGACAAAATTGACCAGTGAGACAAGAAGATTCACAAGACAATGTGCTGTCATCCCTTCCTCTATCTGACCTTCAAAATGCGTGGTTTGCTGGTTTCGAAAGTAGTTGACCATTGTGAAAACGCCCAATCCGTTACCTATCTCCAATGGCATTCAGTACAAATCTGGCCATCTTCATGTCTTTGCCATATTTTGTGACAATGTTCATACATGGAAACAAGCAGAAATTTCGACAAACGCCGTGACAGGACCGTCACTTACTAACATTTGCTCAAAGCTCTACCTCCACTCAGAGCAGGTACCCACCTGCAGCACCAGCAGATGGCTCCTAACTCCCTTTAGCAGGACACATTTTAAAGTTAGAGCTCTGTCACCTTTCGAAGGAACGGGTGTTTCATCTTTTTAATGTCTACAAAAGTCTCTTTGAGCTTGGTTTGGCCCTCATTAATTTCAAGGGGAGCTCGAAAAAGCACTAGCAGAGCTTAAAAAAAACAAACAATGAGAAAGAATACGATATAAAAATAAAATGTATTGCCTCCAAATCTGCCCCATTCTCTTTTTTACCTTTCAATAATCGTTACATGTGTCTTCTGCACATTTAAGCACCAGGAAAACATATAAACCATTTTTATTGCATACAGCAAAAATTTATCTATGTATTTCAGCTTAGATCTGCAAGAATCCACTTAAATTTCAGAACTGGAGCAAGAAAACAAAGACAGTCAGTTTTATTCCATGCACAGCAATTACTCCAGCTGTCAGCACAAGTCACTTTTACTGCTGAAGTGTCAAGCATCAAGTGGATCCCACAAAAACAATACAAGATTATTTAAAAAGACCACACCTTCTGTTCTGTAGTTCCCCGACACTGTTAGGCAAAAGTAATGGCAAATTACCAGGCAGAATTAAAAGGAGTGAAAATGCCACGCATTTCCTTAGCACCGAGGAGAACCAAAGTCAGTACTGAGTTTCAAAAACATTTACAGATCTTCCACAACTCTCCCACGCTTTGCTGTATAGAGTGAAATCCTGCTGCTAGTATAGTCAGCAGGAGTTTTGCTATCAACTTCAGTGGAAGCCAGAACTGAACTGAAACTCTTTTTATTATCTAAGCCCACAAACCTGAAATTTAGCCCTTTGTGATTTGTTTTCAACAATAAAGAGGTGTGTTCAGCACTTGCTGTAAGGTGGTGAGTCTTTCAACTACTGGTTATGCTAAATACTATTCAAACTGTGATCTCTCTCAGTCATGAAGGTATGCATATTGCTGGAAATGTCACACTTTAGACAATTCAAAGTATAAAAATGGTAACATAATTTTAATCCTGACAACTCTAAAAGTCTCACTTTCTTTAAAACAAAACTCATAGATAAAATCTACAATCAAAGTCTTAAGTGGATGGCAAAAGGTGTTACTAAAAACTCTCTTCTGGATTCTGCTCCAGGTCATATTGATGTAAACACTGTGTATTTCTACTGCTCTTGGCTTCCTCAGCATTTACACCTGAAAGGTAATAAATCCTACAACTACAATATGAAATTTGTCTGAACAGTTGAATTAGTACTTGCTGCAAAAATGTAGATCATGTGTGTGATGTATAAAATTAGTAGATTATAGAAAGAAAAAAGGCAAACCTCTAATTAAATTATATGTCTCCCAAACCCAGGATGCATACTTCTAGCTCCTCTACCATAGAAGCCATTGTACGTGAAATGGGGTAATGCATAAACAAAGGGCTTTATCTAGGGTATGACTGGAAGCTCCAAGCTTGTAACGTCCTTTAAGATAACATTCCAAACCTATCCTTTTAAGTTTTCAGCCAAGAATTTGTTTTTATAATTTCTTTGCTCTTGGCAAAAGGAAACTATACTTCAGGCTAAGCTCTCCCTCTCATTCAATGCCACTACCACTCCCCCATTTTTTTCAAAAAAAAAATGATACAAGTGTTTTGAAAACCAGAACTACAGGGAACTGGCTATAGCCATGCTTTGTTGCCGTTTCTCTTTTTATCGTATTTACCATGAGGTATCATAAGGCAGCTCATTAAAAACACGAATAATAGCATTGCTTTACCTATGACTGGATCTCACCCTGCAGCTCTCACTCGGGTATCCCAGACACTGCTAGCTGATCCGAGAGAAGCTAATGCGGGTGCAGAAAAAGCCTGGCTCCTACCTTAGCGTGACAGACACAGCTGAGACCCCCTCTGCACAGATGAGCAGGCTCAGGATTTAGTACTAGTATAACTCTGCTGCTGCAACACTTCTTGAAAACACAGTACTGACTTGCCCACGAGTAACAGATGTAACTTACTTTTCTGCTCCCGGACTGTGGGCTGTTCCATTGCACAGAGCAGTGCCTGATGCAATTTTAGGAATCCTAAGGGCTTAAATCAGTACTGTCTCCCCAAACTGTCTATAGGCCACTAGGAACACCTCTAGTTCCCAGTAAACCCCCTCACTTTCAATATGCACTATGTGATGAGGTCATTTATTGAGCATGACCATTAATAAAACCACAGAAGGGAGATTTTAGGGAGTGTCTGCTCCCTTTCCTACCAGCTGCAGAGATTTTCTAATCACTTTATACTGCCATAGCTATACTGAGATTCAGCTGTATTTCTCAGGGGAAGAAAAAGCTGCTGTAGGGTAAATACAAAGCTAATGTTGAGCAGCTTTGAAAAATCTCAGTCTAAAATAATTACAAATAACATTGCTCTTAATTGCACTTTGTAAAAGGAAAAAGATGTTGCAATAATTTCCCCTTTTTTTTTCCTGATAGCCACACCTACATATGACTCTAAAGTAAATACTATATATCACTACAGAGGCTAAGTCCTCATTTCACTCTGTTGAGCAACACCAGTGAGGCTACATCACCATAAAAAAAAACCTTTTCTTGTTAAATTTTGCATGAATTTAAACACTCACAGCTCACAAAATTGAGTCTTTTTTACAGAAGTACTGTAGAACTACAGGCTGTACAGAAATGTTCTGTAAAAAAGCAAGCAGATAACTGAATGATACAAAAATTTTTACAGCAAATTTTCAGTGTGAGGAGATAAGCAGAGAGTATGCGTGCAAGCATGTGTGATTGTTTGTGTAAGCCTCATGCTGTTGCTCGCAGTCTCCTGATTGATGAAGCCTAGTTCGTGCTCTGCTGAGAGTCGGCACTTGTTTTTTTCAGAAAGAATTGCTGTATTTTGTCTTCTGTCTTTAGGACACTCAGGGGGAAAAACCCTTCAGTGCAGTAGCAACAATTATTTTTTAATTTTAGTCCCTGAAAACCATACAGAATTTTAGGAGAGGAACAAAGGCCTTTCTTAAATAAAAAAATCACCCTCAAACAAGGAAAAGGAAAGGAACCTATTTTCCACCTGAGACTGAAAGATAAATAGAATTTTACCTTTATTCCCTCAACAAATGAAAACCCAGACAAAGGGAGAGCTTGTCACAGAGTACTTACTCTGAGAGACTCTGAGGCGGCAAGGAGAAACAGAGACAGGTTCATGACCGACTGGATTCCTCCCCTGCTCCAGTTAATTCAGAGAAGTGTTCAAACCTGCAGCCTTTGCTGAGTCTTCCACCACCAGATTTACAGCTTATGCAGATGCTGCTGTAGAGGCTGTGCTCATTATACTGCTCATGTTGCCATCCCAGTGTAGGCATGCTTTAAATGTTCCCTTCCCCTGTCAAAAGGCTAAATTCTGGACTCTCAGTCAATCTCTGAATTCAAAGGCCTTTTTCCGGGCTTAACTAATTTCACCTGGTATCAGCAGTGGTATCAGGAACTCAGGAACTGAAGCATTTGTAATTCAAAAATTTGAATCTATTTAAAAACAGTTAACTAAATCATGCTGTGCTTGTCAAATTTCACACTCCAAAATCATAATAAATCCCTGTCTTAGAAGACCCATCCAGTCTAAGTTGGAATTCCCATGCCAAAAATCGTGCAAGGCTTTTCATGAGAATATGGGAAGTTAATTCTTGTATCTGCATAATGTGTATCCTATTAGACAATTTGGATTTAAAAGTACTACAGAAAAATAGCTATACTGTAGGTATATACCAAGGAACGAACAAAGACCGATGTGTGAAAATAACAAAGTGAAGGACTAGAATCAAAGAATGAAATGTTTTTCTTCTGGAACTACTAATTAGCACGGCCAAGATCAGACAATTTCCTGAAAATAAATACATAAGGTTTTTTCCCTGCTGTTTTCCCCTTTTGTTTTTTGATCAGTATTTGCTAAAAACTCATAGTGCTTAGCACACAAGTGTTTGGTCTACAGCTCAGCACTCGAGAGGCAAAGACACAGCATTCTGTGACATCCACAGAACACCCTGGGCCAATGACTTTTTTATGCTTTACAGCCATTTATAAATGGATTTTTAAAAACAAACCAACCCATCTCTTTATTTTGGAAAGCTGAATTAATGGCCTTGGGTAATTGAACTAATGCTTTGGGTAAGTTTTCACTACATGATCAACTACAAAACGATAGTACAGGTTTATTGGGCAGGTGAATACAACAATAGTAAAAAATCACCGAATTAATCTGAGGAGATGTTTACTGAGTGGCTGTTTTTGTATACAGAACATTTCAGCTCACATCCCAGTAATATTCTGGTCTTCACAGAATCACAGAATGGTTGAGGTTGGAAGGGACCTCTGGTGGTTCTCTGGTCCACCCTCCCTGCTGAAGCAGGTTGATCTAAAGCCGGTTAGCCAGGACTGGCCATCTTCCTAAATTGAGGCTGACACAACTTCAAAGCAATTACAGTCCCCCTAAGAGACTTTTTTTTTTTTTTGGGGGGGGTGATGGTGGGGGTGGTGGTTCATTATTAATCTCAGAATTCCCAGAAATTTGGGAATTATAGAAAGATGGCCTTTATGCTGATTTCTTTGTATCTGCATTGTACAGCTTTTCGGAAGTACTGAGCCATACCAGCAGAGCTCTCATTTCTATCAGTGATCTCTGTCAAATTTTCCTTCTGGATTAGATCAGAATTTGGATTACTTGTTTGCCACCAAATACTATTTCACATTGGTAGCATACAGGGAGAGAAAAGAAAAAAAATGGATGTAGAAGGGATTTCTGACTTGTTTTCAAAGTTGTGTATTTTAACAACTTCTTACTCCAACTTGCTACTTAAAAATCTCTGAAATTCAGAGCACGCATCCTCATTGCCTAAAGGTCTAAAATATTTTTTGAAACATTAAAAAAAACAGTATGTTTATGCAAACTGTTACTCATTGGCTGTAATTCTATCTCCTTATACCCATTATTCAATAAACGTATGTTAAAACAACTCCTTTATGACCTCCTCAACATTTCTAGAGGAGAATACAAAACTTTTTAAGCTAAGGTGTGCCGGCTTAGCTTAATCTTGCAAATAATCTTTGCTGTGTACAAGAGGTTCTACAGCATCTTTCTCTCGATCTTAAAAGAGTTATCAAAGATAAAAGGCAGGATTAAAGTTATGAGAGCAGTATTGCAGTTTTAAGACACACACTATTGATGAATACAGAGAGAAAGATGACCTTTGTAAGTGCCACATGAAAGGTTTCCAGTCCAGCCAATAATAAACCAAAGTGTTCTTTCAGTGAAGAGGTGGTTTTGAATCACACTGTCCACTACATAGAAATGATATAAAAGCTATAGGCAAAAGGTTGATTTTTAAGAAATGTGTACGATTCTCTCTTCATACCACAGGAAGTGATCAGAATTTATTTTAGCCACCATGCTAAAACATTAATAAACTAACCACATCAAATACACTATTCAGGAAAGGGACTTTGAAACAAAACTAAACAGAAAAATTCAGACAGGAATATATTGGAAAAGAGTTTACAGTATTTTCACTTGGCTCCAAGTCAAAGTAATCTGTGAGTGATAAATCATTCATATAAGTGTATAATTCTTTCATATGCAAGTTCATACTTCCTCTGATATTACGTTTGTTTGCTGTTTTACTTGTTTTACGCTTACCTGCTTATTCTGACTGTTAAACGGTTTTACCCTTCAAGCTTAGCATAACTGTTTGTACGCAATCGGAAACAGTATAAGTATGTGCATCCTGATGGCACTGCCTATGCTAATATCAACCAGTTCACACTTGTACAAGAGGGATGCTAACTGATTTTAGGCTTTCAAAATGCAGGGCAGAGGTGTGATCCCCTGACATGTCACAGGTGCCCTGCCAGCACAAACCCCAGCACAGGGATAAATCAAGCACAGGAAGTATTCAGAAATAGGTTACATACAGCTCTCCGACAACACTGTCCATTTCTCACCAAGAGAATCACCTATCGTGTATTTTCTTACAGCTGTCCTTGGAAGGTTATGTGAAGAGGGGGACAGGAGCACAGGAGGTTTGCAAAGCAAACATGGACACAGAGAAGCAATTTAAACTACAGCAACATTTTTGCCCACTGTGGCAGGCACCAATGGCTCTACCTTGCAGCCCAGAAGATGTAAGCCCACCAGTATACCGAGGTTAGTAGCTGCTTCTTGGGAGTCTCAAAAACTCTGGGGAGTGGCTCTGTCATCTCCTTGGTGGCACTGCAGGTTTTGTGTATCACCAAGCACCTTCAGCAAAAACTGCACTACTACCTCCTGGTCTGAAGAAAACCGATCAGTTACAAAAATGTCACTCTATGGTTAATAGGTACAAGTGACCTCTGCAGCTGCTTTTTCTTTTCACCCTATGTACAGAACTATCATTACGGTAGGACGAATATTCTGGTCTCCTGGGACTCACAGAAGATCATAACTACACCTCTTGTGGAAACTATATGGGTTCTCGCTTCGTTAGTGTCCTCTAAAGTAAAAGTTGTTTTGACAGAAAGTATCCATTTGCAATTAATAGATTGAAAGCAACCGGAGGAAGTGCCAATTACAAGAAAATGTAACAGGGCACTTCACTAAAAAGATGTATTTTCAAGTCAGTCTGACCATGTTCTGAACTCACTTGAAGGGTGCAGTGTTGCAGAGAAAGGATTTTGTATCATCACAGCAAAGGCTGATTGCATTTATGCCAATTTTGTATATACATTCACCGATAAACAGCTCCACTTGTTTTTAAAGTTGTGTTTACTTATGGCTCTGTGGAACTAGCACAACATTCCCCAACTATATTTTAAGTTACTTTTGTTGGTTTTATTTCAGGAATTTTCTTTCATGGTGCATCTTTTGTCTCCACAGAAACAGCACTAATTGCTTGTGTAGTCCTAGTACTTCCTAGAGAGACTAAAGGGAGCTGTTATCTGCCATGCCATGTTTCTGTGCCTCTGCTGGGGGTACTGGACATGGTGTGCTACAGGCCAAATCTCTTTCTAAATTAAGCTCATAATCTCTCTGTTTTAGGTAGCATTGTTTAGTAAATATTAACATGAATAACTCATCTGCAGTGATCATGTATGGCTTCTTCTGCTGTACTCTCTACTGTTTGTAAATAAATTCTGAAAGGCCGTCTAAACAGTTTCTAGTCTGGAGCTGTGCAAGTGTTGAGGAAAACACTTCAAAATGTGCTTTAAGAGAATCTACACCCTTTATTCTTAGCCCAAATACACGGGGTGGGTGTGTGTTTGTGTGATACACTGCATTCCCAAACATTTACTACGAGCCTTAATCATACAATCTTTTGAATAACACTTACAGAAGTTGATCCTTTGAAGCTAACCCAAGTAGTTCCTGGATGGATAAAGCTTGTCTATCCAAGAATAACGTGGATTTTAAAAGATGTTGAAGTCATATGTATGAATTGCTTCCTGATTTTCAGTTAAAAGACAACTTCTCAAGTTGTTTGAGGAACTCTCCAAAGAAATAGGCCAAATCTGTACACATAATGTAATAAATGCTACTGTGATTAATTCAGAAACACCAGACATCATCTTGTGAACTCATGAGTTTTCACAAAAGAAAAAAACATCGCAATCAAAAAATAATTTTGCATAACATATAACTGCAACCTGAAGTCTCAAATACTTTTCTTTAAACATTGTTTTATGTCACTGTCACCAACACCACATACGAAGACATGGCTTACACTCGCAGTTTCTAACTTAATGTGAATTATTCTTACATCTGTGAGTAGTCATACTGATTTCTGTATTAAGTCAAATCATAAGCAAAAGTCTCTTTAAGATCAAACCACAACTCTGAATGTAGCACTACCAATCTAGCTTTATGGCCCATGATAAACTGCTTCCTCCAGGACAATATTTGCCATTTGTAGATCAACCACTACAGATTAAAATAACCTTTTTGATAGTATTTCACCAAAGCTCTAACCTATGTAGACTGTATCTTTCTTTACACATAAAGCATGCTCCTGCTTAATCTATCCAAATTCACAGGGAGGGATTGAAAATTTTACTTCTCTTTTACTTCTTTTTTTAGTCTGCAGTAAATGAAACACAGATGTCTCCAAATGCATGAGGCTAATGATGGGAAATCACAGTTTTCCTATTTGGAGAAATCTAAATATAAGTAGAGGCATTCTTTTTCGAAAGTGCTCGTGGATTTACAGCTTTGAAATCCTGTACTTTGACTTGGGTTTCCCTCTCTCCCACCCTGCACTCTGACAAATCACTCTTGCCTCTTCTGCCTGATCATCCCAGTTGGCTGCAATGACACCTACTGGATGTCGAACCGATGAGCTGCAGACCCCGCTGCTGCCGAGCTCAGCTCACATCACTGCCAAAGTAACGTTCGATACCACAGTCCTCTCTCAGGCAGAGCTCCCGCCCACTGCAACTCTCTCCCTGACTATTTGGATCTCAGTTATCCCTGTGAAGCAATTTCCTGCCTCTTCTAGGCTCATTTCTCAGCTCCCAGGTAACAAATTTTCAACCTGATTACAGCTGGGCTAGTTTAGTCCAGGCTCTTTTAAAGCAGTTGCATAATCTGAGCCGCTCTGCTGCAGCTGTTGTTGTACAAAAGTTATTTATAAACTGTAGACAAAATCCTGAGGTATTTACAAAAACTACTATGCAAAACAGAAAGATATACTGCATCACGCCATGGTTATTGTTTTCACTAGGACCTTTCTGTTTGTTCAGTTCACACTGTGAGAAACCCACAGCTGCATTTTGGATTTGACTGGGAAAGAATTTAAAACTTTAAAGTTCTGATCGCAGATTTAACACTGCTAAATTAAGGTCATCATTAATTTAATTCAAAAATACTGCATCTTCTTAAAATGGAAACTGACTACATGACTAGTAACACAAGGATTTTTTTAAATAGGTTTGGCGGAAAGGCTTGCATTACCGTTGTGTAGAATCAATCACCTTTGCTTGCCTATTTGGTATCATACAATCAGAAAAAAAAGGAAATAGAAAGTTTCCAGAATACAGTATCTGCAAGACTATTAGCCAACCTTCTCCTCTGTTGCGAGCAGACACAGCCAAATTAAGTGGAATGAAGTTGGCAATGGGATGAAGATTAATTTAATCTTTGCTTAGATCACATTTGTTTTTATAGAGATTGCACTAGGGAAAAGGTGGGGCTCAGCATGGTATCATGGAGGACCAGTGGAGGCCCAATGGGATTCCAGGCTCCAGGATGGAATTTTTTTGAATTACCTGAGGTCACTACGTTTGGAAGGACTCTCAAGCCATATGTGGTGGTCAGGGACTCCTTGGCTGAGGAATCCTTAGAAGAAAACACTGACATGAACCTGAGCCTCTCTTGTGAATTCTTTCTTTCAATGGTGAAATAAATGAACATGGATCCAAATTAGAAATACATTACCTAAGTTTATTAAGAGCTTCATCGTCCAGTAAAAGACAGAGAATCTTGGATGAACTTCTCTGCAACTCTAGTTCTAGCAATCAGCAGAGGAAATAAAAACATAACACACTAATGAAACACTAAGTTAGAATCACCCACCCACCAGCTCACTAAAATACTCCTTTTTAAAGTTCTTAGAAAAAGAAACAGAAAAAAAGAAATGTACCCTGGTTGGAAAAGGTATGGTCTGATCATGAATACAAACTGAAGCCTGCCTAGAATCAACTGAGACTCTTAACACCTAAAAGAAGAGGAATTCAGCAGTGGGAATGATATTTATAAATAATAGATATTTATTATAGGCCACCTGAGCATGATGTCTTCTGACAGCTAAGAATAACAGAAAAAAATTTTCTCAGCCAAGAAAAGAAGCTAGAACTATAACCATTTACAGTCTGTGAAATAAAACCATACAGAAAACTGTCAACTGATATTTTCAAAAAGGTTAAGACACAAATAAATACAGAGATATATACACTACACACACCCTTATTGGTAGCATGTTACAGAGGTATTTCAACTATCTCCACGTCACACCAAGCATGATAAAACAATGACATCAAGGAACCTGTCTATCACACGCTATATACACTCTGCTTGGGGAGAACAAACTCTGGACTCAACACTACCTATGATCTTTAATGTTGAATTAATTTTTTTCAAAACCATCTGCCATTCAGGATACTTGACAATATTTGCTGAGTTCCTCTCACATCATTTATCAAAGAGCTCCTCAACATCTAAACTCCAGAAAGGTAGCCCCAGCCTGTGGCTTGACCTGAAAACTCAAAAGAACAGTGCAAAATAAACAAACGACGACCAGACAGAGAGAAGGTCTGCATGAGAGGAAGACTAGTTTTCTAACTGAAATCCTCGACATTTTAATCGAATCCTATGTGTGATAAATTAGCAACGTCAAGCTGACACCTCTGTAAAAAGCTCTTTGAAAAACATTAGAGACACATAAACAAGTAATGATGAATCAACACTTTTTGTCTGCTCTGAAATCAACACAGAACAACTAAAAAACTCAAGTGCTTATAGTGAGAGAATGAGAAGCTCCAGGCTGCTCCAGCCTCCTCCTTCCTCTGCATTTCTGGAAATTTTACTTGCAAAGCAGTGATTTGGACTGGTCACCTGCAAAGAGCCACCCCATGGACAGTACCTGAACAGCCCCAGCAGTATGCCAAGTTGCAGCACAATACAGTGGTGGGTTACCGCTGTGCTCCTGCTCAGCGGCCGTTTTTCAAAGCAGTAGACAATATTTGGCCTTATCTTTAGCCTTTCAAACACTAAAGGACAAATATTGTTTTCTGCTCTCTCAACTACCCCATCAAGAACTGCCAATTTGTTTACAGCATTTGCACCAACCATGTCCTGTGAGTGAGCTAGTCTGAGACCTCTCTTCAGCTTCACAAATAGCCTGAACCTAAACCTAGTTTAAAAGACCAAAGGTGAACTGAGCTCCCTACTTACCTCCTTTTGATCTAAGGCTTTCAGTCCCTGGCTCATAACTAGTCCCCTGGCTGCAAACCTCTTGCTGGTCAGAAAAGAGGAAGGAAGCTGTTTGAATTGCCAGTGCCGGCCCTAAGAGACAGGACCCTCCTGGAAGCGGGAGGAAACAGCTTGATTTCTCACTGGATACAAAACTCCTTGTCTCTTTCAAGAAAATCTTCTTTCTATCTTTTTTTGCCTCAGTCAATCCCCTTAGAGCTGGCCAGTCCTTAATATGGTGCTAAATATATATATGTTGTACCAAGAGGCCTGGAGGCATTGGGCAGTAAAAGTAGTACTCAAGCAGCTGAAATTGTCTCCATAAATACACTAGAAGCCAAGCAAGGGGATCCATTGCAAATAATATTTACTATAAACTCAGCAGAGCTGACACAAGTCAAGTGAAAACAGAAAATGAGATATGGTCACAATAGTCTCTAAGTTTCGTTTCTACGAATACATCAATTCAGAAAAGTCTCAAGAGGCTTCTCAAACAAATGCAGACTACAATTGATTCCCATTTTTGGTGAACAATAGCAAGACTCAATACCATAGTTTCAGCCCAAGAACAACTGATGGCAGTTGAAAAATATTTGAGAACGCTTTATCATGTCTCTACCATTTCACAGATATGGAAACTAAAACTCAAAGGCATCAAAGTTAGGCACAGAGAAATTAATCTGTAATTAAAGAAAGCGAAATTTATATGCACTAACGAAAGTCTGCAAAACAGGGTTTAAAAAAGTTTTGAGTGCTATGCAGGCTGCCCGGGCCTTCATTTTACCCAAGTCACTACAGTGTGAACATAAAATAAAGAATTTCTGAGTCCCAGCACCCTTATTTCTTTCACAAAGGGAAGCTGCTCCTTATTATAATTTATATTGATTTGATTTGTATTCTTGTAGAGGAACAGCACAGTGGCAGGAAAGCAAATGGTATAATTTTTCACAGAAGAAACTAACAAAGTTACAGAAAGCCAATGTTCTGTTCCATTGAAGCCTCCATATGCCTGTCTAACCCAGCCACATTTCTGAGGTTAAATGATGCAAAGATAAAAAGCTGACTTTGTGAAACAAAGGTAAATAGCAACCCAGATGCTCTCATTCATATTCTGAAGTTATTGCCATCAGCTCTGTGACCAACACATTTCACAGCTTGTGAATTTGCAACAATCATAAATTAAGGCAGTAAGAGAAGACCAAGTATAGTCCTATAAACCTTTGACAGGGTTTGCTTTATTTGTATTCCAGTTGGGGACCCTACCAGTGCTCTAGAGTTTATGAAGTATTGGAATCCAGTAGAATCCAGTCCTCAAATCATTCATTTTCTGTTTCTGATGGCCTGGATTGTAACTATGTACTTGCACTGCTTCACAAGTTCACATACAATGTAAAGAACTATGATTTATTCTTTGCCCTTCTTCCAAGCAGAACTAGGACCATCAGGTGCAAAAAACTGTGCAAACTTAACATAAAACAAGATTGTGTCTCCAAGGAAGTGGAATAACCTTTCCTTTTCAGAGGCTTTGTTTAGCCCTCTTGGTTATCACATAAGAGCAAAGTAATAAAAAATGAATCTGGGAAAAAAGTGTGTAAGGTCACTGAATTTGGTTCTGAAGGCATAGCCAACTATATATAACACATAAGTGTTAAATTAATAAACAGATTCCTTCCTAAAGGAGCTTGTCCTTCTAGGTGAGATGTACCGATGAGATGTGGGAAGTAGAACCTTGTAATGTTGCTCCATAAACATTATTCCCTATTGTGTAGTAAGTAATATGCAACACCCTTGACTTTCTAGAATCCAGAATTTACACTTATCCTATGTTCACTTCACAGAAGTTTTTTTCTAGGAAAGGTTATATTTAATGATGTTAAACTGCATTGAAAATATTTGTGACATCTGTCAAATTCATTTTAAAAAAATTCATTAGGGTCAGTGTAACTGCAATAAATACAAAATTAATAGCAAGGGGTTTCTTTTAAGGTTACATTAAAACAACATTTGGGATCTGTCTGAATCTGACAAAATCCAGGGAACTAGCTACAGCCACAATTTGTCCATAATTTCTTTCTGCTTAAATGAGAAAGGCGCTAAACAATCCATATTTTTTATTCACAGTACTCCATGTGCTGGAGTAGAGGAAGAGGTCTCAGAATTAAACTCGGGAGAATAAAACCCGGGGAGGCTGTGGAGTCTGTCTGTCTGGAGATATTCAAGACCCGCCTGGACAAGGTCCTGTGCAGCCTGCTCTAAGTGACCCTGCTTCGGCAGGAGGGTTGGACTAGATGACCCACAGAGGTCCCTTCCAACCCCTACCATTCTGTGATTCTCTGATCCTCAGTTCAGGCAGTTCAGCTTCGTTTGGCTTATGGCTCTCCTTGGGCAAGTTACTAACTATTTTGATCCCTTTTCGTAAATTCTGGAAAACTACATTTAATTCTTCCTGCAGCTGCCGTGAGGCAGAGTTGTCATCCATTAATTGTATAAAATGCTCTAAGCTTTCTGCATGGAAGGTGATACACCATGGCAAAATGCTATAGTTCTCTGTACCGCTAGCAGTGCCTACTGGAGCATGCTGAAACAAAGTTTTAAATTTAAGTCTCACTTTCCTGAGTCCACTCCTTGTTTCCTTTTCTGCATTCCCTATTTTCCCCTCACGGCACTACGTCTTAGAAACACACCTTCTCTTGGTTCAGAGAAAAGGACACCACAAAATTTGGACCTCTGCACTGCAACAATCCAGGTCACTGGAAAACGACATTTTCCCTTCAGTGAATTTCTGTATGCTCTGTTCAAAATATAAAAAGCCAGAGCCAAATTACATCACATGAAATCTGGGATAGTTTTGAAATTTGCCAAATCAATTACTTAACCTAAAAAAGCTCTAATGCACAGTTTTAATTCGGAATGTATGTGCCAAGTACTGCTCACAGCTCAATATTCTGAAAACAACATGCCAGTGACTTCAAGGATATATGACTGAATCCTGTATCTCTTAGCTAAATTGAAAACAGACAGGTAAAATCCTTTTTTCCGAATCTCCATCTGAGTCTTTCCCCGGTTATACACAAGAAGCCATTCTCACAAGGCTTTTAAGTACATCTTAAAATTGCATTTTTGTTACTTAGATCTGAGTGACAAGAAAGATGAATCATGTCTCAGAATTTATTCAGCATTGCTAATTAAACTCATTCCTTGAGGCCTGGGAAGCACTAAACCACTGGAGTGTAACAGTGAAAATTAGTGATTTGAATAGAAGAATCAGGAACTTTGGAAAAGAAAACATTACCCATCGGTGGAGCTCACAAAATAGCCCCTTACAGAAACCAAATAAGATTAATGAAGGTGAAGTCAAGAATAACAACAGCTTTTAGAAGTCCTCACGTCTTATTTTCAAAAGAGAACAACATAAAATACACCCTTTGCCACTAAAAACCTTTACCATGCACATACACATTTAAAACAAAAATATGGAAGCAAGTTTTATAGACCTCAACTTACTATATTGTACAGTAAAAAAAAATTCTTCACCAAAAATTTACAAACATTTAAAAATGAAATTAGCCTTCAAGTATTTCCAAGTATTTGGGTCCAAATTCTGTCCCCTCAAATTTTGTCATACTTACTTAAAGCTATTAATGTAGATGTTTCAGTGCTACCAGTAATGTTTACATTCAGTGGAAGAACTATCTGTCCTTCCCAAGTTCCTGCTGAAGAGCCTGGAGACCGGCAAATACAGAACACAGCCCTTGAGGGCTCTGCTCTTCCACTTTGCAACAAATGAAGCACAGATATGACAATAAAAATAGCACCACCTTTCAGCATAATGTGGAGGCATGAGTGGCTATTGCATCTGGAAATCCGTGCTAAAGACAGCAAAGAGGAAGCCTTCAAAATCAGAAATCATAGCTGAAATGTTGGATTTAATTCAAGGGTTATTCTCCTGTTAGGAATATCTCAGGGACCGCAAGATGCTGCTAGTCAGCTGGGTCAGGTGTATCTCACCTGCACACAAGACCAGGACTTCTGGTAATGGCAGCTAAGCTTAGACCTCAGCGGGACCAAGAACTGCACAGCAATAGTTGCCACGGAAGCCTCTTGCAGATTGCCATGACCCCCAGCCTGCTGTGTGCCATTCAGAATCTGGCACTTGCCTCTGGTACTTGTGGCCTCACTTTTCAGGGCAAAGACCTTCTAGGGCAACACCAGAATTCTAAAATAGCCAGCTCCTCCTGTAAGTTGGCCGTGGGAGACTGTGATAACTTAGTGCAGTGCCATGCTGTGACCCCTGGTGTCACTCTCAAATCATGCTGGAACATTCGCGCAAATGTAAATCCCACTGATGTCAGAAGGCAGCTATGAGGAAACCTCAGTCGTCACTGGTGAGTATGGAGTTGAACCACTATAACTGTAAAAGTGGGGTTAGAGATGCCCTCTTCTTCACTAAAGAATTAATATATAAATGCGTACATAAATGGCTGTAGCACAGACACATCTAATATAAACGACATTCCAGGATTTTACAACTTGCCTGTAAACATCTGCTTCAACGAAGATGGGATACAAAACCCCAGTCTGCTATTGTGTTCCTTTAAAAAAAGAGGGGAAAAGAACTACATGATTTTTTAGAGTAACAAACAGACATCCTAGGTGCTTTCATCCAGTTGGCTACATTATTCTGGTTTTTATAATGCGATATTGGGGCTACAGTGTGTTCTGACACAGCCCATCTAGCAAGTACTTGCAGCTTGCCTAACATTTCCAAGAGTAGACACGCAACAGCAAACATGGTGCCCACAACCTACCCTCAGAGCGAAATGCAACTTTGCCAACAGCAGGGCCAATCAACTATTGGCCAAGGGTTGTAGCCAGTTATAGGTGACACTCTCTTGGACAAACCCATCTAATTTGTGATTCATCCAATGTCTGATAAATATTATGCTCCTTCTTACAGGAGTTTTTCGGATCTGGAGTCCTCAGCAACAGCAGAGCCTCCCTCCAGCTGCCAGCTGTTCTGCATACACAGGCATCTAGTCTTTTCACTATACATATATGAATCTATACAGTCAGAAGCCTATTACTACAACCCATCTCTAAGAACAAAAAAAAAGCCTGTTTTGTTTTATAAAAAGGGTTTCCAGCTTACCAACAGGGCTCAGCTTCTAGACATAAAACCACACGGATATATGAAACCACAATACAAAACCCATCACCTTCATGACAAGAATATTGTAGCAATAAAAGTGCATCAGCTCTTGAAATCCTGCACTGTTTGGTGATCTGCTCCAGTGAGGTTCTGCAGAGATCCATTACCTCTAGAGGCTATGGTCTGGACCAAGCAGCAACACAGAGAAACATGATCTCTGTCAGCCTTCACATGACACTTACAAAACGAACACACAGCGCAACGTAACTGACTACTCTTGTTCAAAACCATCAGATGACCGAATGTGCACAGCTGTATAATTACTCTTTAAGCAGATAGTTTTCTTGGTGATTTGGAAAAGTGGGAGAACCCCACTCCATCAATACACACTAGGCAACTGACACAAAATCCAGCCAAATGCTAACAGGAATTAAAACAATAAAACTAGCTATTTCCATTAAAGCTCTCTTTGAGTGCAGAATTCTTAGTTGGTAAGAACATCACTACTTCTGGTGTTTATATTCAACGTTATTCCCCAAAGCAACATTCAAAGCTATTCCCCACTGCAAATTACCTCTGACCAGTGGTTTTCCAGTGAAAAATGTTCACTTTTGAGAATGCTAGGTTAATATAATGAATATGAGATTTGAAACGAAAACATCAATTGGAACTAAACTTCTGAAACTGTCCAGTAGCATTGCTCAGCATCTAGTCTTACTAGAAACAATACCAAGCTCAGCAGCAGCAACAACTAAGCAAAGTTTTCCTTGAAGATGAACGGTCAAAGCTACACATAATTGTTCTAGTATTGCTTACCTCTCAGTAGAGTGAGAAATTTCTGTTTGCTCGCTTTGTCACTTGGCATTTGTTGTACATTGGACAACTGACTGAAGAGGTATCTGTACATTTATGCTCACTAAAGATACCAGACCTTTAATTTAGAGGCCAACTTGGGCTTCTTTTTAAATATGGGGCTTTAATGTTCAAACGCCAGATCTGAACTTCATATTAAGGAACACAGTTATAAAACCTGCCACATGGCAAAAGTGCCAGTGCTGCTTCTTCCCATATTTCTGCACTGCGTCCTGTCCCATCATATTTTTTCAGATGAAAAATTTTTTTATAATATCTTAACTTTCAGTATTGCATACAATAATCCACAAACAAATCTGCTTAAATCAGAGGACCATAAATTCACAAATAGTGTGAGACATGGTTTTAGGAATGTGTGTCAGACTGTGTCAGTATTATAATATGCAGCACTAATAACTAACCTGCACATTTTCTGTGGCATGCTCAACATTAGTCAACCTGCCCTTTCATTGAGCTGAAGGTAAGGTAGACATTTTTAGGTGGACAATTAACAAAAGTAAAATGAGTTGACCCTAGCATCAATTTCTCTTCATCAACTATGTTTCTCTGACTGGAACCCATGCAGACATCTACACTAAACGACAAGAGGAATCTTATCCTCAATATATGAACATGAAGCGTTTCTTTCTCTGGGATCCAAGTTCGTACTTCTATTAACTGAGATTCATTGCATAGCCTTATTAAAGTTCCGCTAGAAGGCTACTATAGTCCTTAATTGTATTAATTTTAGGATATGCTTTTTAGAAGTGTTTTAGAAAAGTGGAGCCACTTTCTCTGTTTTGAGGTTTTTGGGAGCTTTGTTGTTTGGAATTCTTCACAGGTGATTGAAGAAGTGAAATACTGTAAAATCCAGCAGAGCTGTAAAACATTACAGGGTTGTAAGTTCTGATCAGTTCCCACTCTTCCAAACATGCAGCAGGAAGGAGTACTGAGAAGGGATTACGGAGAGGTTAGTTAAAGAATTAACAGTATATAAAACACCGTCTGATTAGAGGTATCATGTTCAAATAGTTACCTAAACCTGCTGCTTTTTCAGTAAGTTTAGACCTTGCTGTGATAACATGGCAGTAGACAAAAGCTTGCACTCAGCTGTAAATGTGAAAGCACAAACTTTTTTGACAGTGTCAAATTCATGCGGTTTCCTGAAGATATTTATCAGACAGGAAGGACAATAGGATAGAGTAAACTTAAAAACAACAAAAGAATAACATGTAAGGTAGTAACTATGCCTAAGTTATGGAAATAAAATACAGCTCTTAAAGAACTGAGATTTATCACAAAAGTTGACTCTACATGGTAATTATACATTATTTATTTGAAATACATAGCTCATATAATTATACACCGTAACTAAAAAAAAAAATTACAAAAACTAGCAGTGCATTTAAATGGTTAAGAAACTTCTGAACTGCTCTTTTTCCTAAGAAAAGATGTTCTTAGGTTGCAGCTACCCTGAAAAAATAGCTTTAAAGCATTTGAGTACCTTTAAAGAAAGTATTTCTAGCTCAGCAGTACATTAGTATGTCCTTGAGGACAGAGCAAGACAAATACATATCACATATCACTGTGCTCTTAGAATTAACAGCAAGGGAGAACAACAATGATAGTGTAACTCCTAAGAAAGAGGGATTCTTCAGAAATGGAAAGGTGCACTGTTTGAGAGATGCTCTGCTCTCTTGTGAGACTTCTATACAATAGTAGCATGCTGCACTGCTGGTACCTTAGAGAGGGATATATCCTTCAAAGCTTTCCTTTGAGACAACTTTTGGGACCTTTTCTCACAAAGAGGGTCAGAGCCACAGACAAAAGATTAGATGTATGAAAAGATTTCTTGAAGAGGAGAGACAGTTGTGAAGAGGACCATACAGCTTAAATTATGGAGTAAGAGGGTATTCAGCAGATGCATATTAAAGAAAGAAAGATACAGGGAAAACAGGCACTCTGTATTCAGTCCGTATTCTAACTGACTTTTAAGGAAACTAAAATGTAACAGCACATAATTAACTAGTGGAACCTCTGGCTTTACTAAGCTTGGAAAAGGAATTCAAAACATTGTAAAGACATGCTTCCCATTCATTTTAGAACAGATATTTCTTAATACTTCTCACATAACACCTTCCACTTTTTAATAAAATTATAATTGAAAGCACTATAAAAGCTACAGATCTCTTACCATTATGATTTGGTAATCAAAGACAGAGTATAAAAACATTCTGTGTTTTATTAGAGAAGGAAATTATGTTTACATTTCATGGCATGTCAAACAGTGGCTGAGAAGGGACGAGGAAGAATCTTTCCACTCCTTTTCCCCTGCCTTCCCTGGACAACTTGTTCTGACAGCCTGTTCTGGAGTTCCATCCATCATCCTCCAAATCACCCTCCAACAGCCAAGATCTGATGCAGCATACCAAACTGCATGACACGTTACGACACACTCCTACATGACCACGCTAAGGCACTTGCAAACTTGCATGCACTTACAGAACTCATTAATAAAGTTTTCTTTAGAGACATCCTCTTCAAATTTAAGATTCCACACGCTGCTTACAGTGTAGATGGTCACCAGAATGGAATTTAACTATCTTAGCCATTTGAAAAATATTGCCATATCTCGGACATTTAACAAGGTTTCTCCAGATTTTATATGGGTCAAAGGGAGGGAAAATGCTTCTAAGATACTTTTAAGATAATGCTTCCATTCCACTTGGAAAGGAAATTGCCTTTTTGACACCTAAAGCCACCAAGTTCTTGATCTGCTTTTCTTCAGGTAGAGAACCCATTAAGTGATGAACAACTTCTGAAAGAGGGTTATGCACTCTTTACGCTTTAAGCACATAGCCTCAGATTCTTCCAGCTACTTTGAATGTTTTTGACATGTGAATCAGCCACGGGCCCTTGACTGCAAGAACTACAGAGTACAGTACTGAGAGGTAAAGGCAAAGCATGCTGAACTCATGTGACTCAGTTTGTGGATGTGGGGGCATTACTCTGGCACTTGAGGGAGTTGTTAGAGAATTCTGTGGTATTTTTCAGGATGCTTTGAAGAGCACATGGAACAAAAGCCCGCAAATTTCAGGTAAGTATCATTCTCCTGAGATTCATTTAAAAAAAAAAAAAATCAGAACTTCCCATCTTGCCTGCTCTAACAGCAACATTTTCTCTAAGGTCATCACCAGATGAAAAGAAAGTTTTGTTTACCTTTCAGTCTACTCAGACAAGATAGATTTTGTTTTGGGAAGATGTTTGGTTTGTAATGTAAAGTGCTCATTGAAAGATGTTTATGTTTTCTCTGTATGTAAGGTTTTCCAGAGTCTGTGGTGGTGTCATAACATGTATTTCATAGCATACTCATACAAGAGTAGGCTGTTTACATTACTACGCAAGACCCTGTAACTACAATAAAAGCTGCAAAAAAAGCAATGCTAGCCATAGTGCAGCAAGGCTTGCGTTCTGATAATGCTAACTCGGCATTAAACACTTACTCTGTGTGTAACTTGGAAAAAGGCTCTTCCCCAAAATTACAACTAAACTTCATTCTTTTCACGCTTTTTTGCCACAAGAGAGAAAAGAAAAGGTTGATAGGAATAAAGACATGTTTAGATAGCATGTATTCTTTGACTAAAAGTCTAACTTCTCAGTTACAAAGGAAGCACGGAACACTCTTTAACTTTGTATTTTCATCACTGATTCAAAAAGTTAGAAAAAGATAATTCCTAAATGAACTGAAAAAAGCGAATTTCCTAAAACACAGTGCAGGAATGATATTTTTATCAAAATGAAGTCTATAGCAAAAGGAGTAAAATTCTCCTCTTAAAAACTCAAGCATCAAGTTCTTTCTCAGAAGTTCAGACTAACTTCCCCATACATTCTTCTACTTATAAGACTGATACTTAATAAACCGTATTAATTTGTTTATGTCCAGAGACCTAGAAATGCCAAGCTCATTTGCTTTGTGTATACACATTTACTAGAACAGAAATCCAGGCTCCATTTACCAGAACAGAAATCACTTTTTCTTATTACAGTGCAGCATGCTGGTTGTTGTATTGGTTGCCATTACTACATGAGAAATAAAGTAATTTCTTATATTATTCCTGCCCAAACTCATTGTATTGTAGTTCTACAATACCTGAAGCATGAATATACAATATTGCTTTTAAGTATCTACATTGGTTGAAGAGCTTGGTGATTTCTGGAGGAAATGTGGCAATAGAAAGACCAGAAGGATAACAAAAAAATCTGTAATTAAAATGACATTTTGTAGAGCATGTGACAGAAATCACACAAAAATCATTCCACAGAAATGCTAAAAAACTCTGAGATATAACTAAGTCACTTAGATGCAGTTTTAGTTTAAATGTGGACTTGCATATGATATAGGTGATCATCTATCTATGCACCCCCCCCCGAAAATCTGTAGATAAGGTACAGAAATGATAACTATCATTGGATAAAACCCACTACAGATTAATGAAAAAATCTGAACAAATCATGAACTGCCCAAGAAAGGGTACACAGTTCTGACAGTTCCCTTAGTACAGATGGTGGGAGTAAAACATATCCACATGATAATCACATCCTTACCAAAATTGAAAACGTATGTGAAAGTCATGGTGGTCTTGCAAAAATATAAACTCATAAACGATTTCTTGATTTGGTGTCATCATTCATTTCTTCCATTTGAAAAATCAGTTTTAGTAGGACGTACAAAGATTGATGGCTTTTTCATAAAAGGACATTTTATGAAATAGTGAAATGTAGCATATTTCTACCTGATAAATGCAGAGACCTGTAAACTTTGAACCCACGCTGGCCTTTGTTGCTCATGACCCTGTTTAAGTGATTTATTTTCTTTTAACAACTGCAGTCTGCAGGAGGTAGAATATACTGTGTATATCTTTAATCCTGTTGAAAATTGAACAGTTTAAACAGAACGGCTGACATTAGAAGACCTATTACTGAAAAGCCATATTATCTTCATTTCAGTATCCCTTTTAGGAGCAATATTTATTGTTGGAGTAAATATGCAATCTATAAAAACTGTCTGGTAGGCTGCTGCAGAGCAATGGAGGAGTTGGCATCCTTGGCCCCGCATCAGGGTATCTGGTGGACTGCATCGAAGCTGGATACTCTGGAAACCTAGCATGTGTCAAGGTATAAAATCAGGAAATTTGCCTGTGGTCTGCAAGAACATCTTGAGGGAACTGAACACTCCCTACCCTTATGAAACATTTGGATGTCAAAGATTTAGCAAATTCCAAGGAAATAATACTCTGCTAGTATTTTTCTGCCAGGCTCTCAATACAATGGCAGCTTTATCTTTCACTCAAACGAATTCAGTTTCTTCCTTGCCCTCCCTTCACTGCTTTTTATTTATATTTTGTTAATGTGCAACAAAGTCAAAGTGCACCACAATCATACTTGCTACTCCTTGGTATGATTGTGACCATGGAAGTTAAGCAGATCAGTCCTCTTACATGTGCGCTGAGAAATCATCTCAAATCCAAAAACATTTTCCATACAGAGAGTCCAACTCTGTTTCACAACAGTGGGGACTCATGTTAGGTAGTTTCCCCAGTAGCATGCCACGCTACTGCTCTAATAGTCTTCATTAAATGACTGGCCTATAAAATCTTAGCAGGCTTTAATATGTGTCTCTGCACTATCACATAGTGCCCAAAGTTCCATCTTATAAAATGAAATTGAGATGACCAGTGAAATGAATTATGCTTTTTTAGTTCTGTTTTGAAGTTGCTCATTCATGAAACAAGTTTCTTGGGCTAAGCAAATTCCATATTTGTGAAACATCTCATGAATATACGGTGCTGTAGTAAAAATAATAAATGTTTAAAGCTCCTCTATTTTTCTTCACTCTTCATTATTAGAGATAAATCTTATGAAGCAGATAAAAGTATTCCAATTAATTCCTCCTGAACGGAGACAGTATGTACTATTCTTTTCAATACAAGAGAAACTGGCTTTGACCAGAGTGGCAACAACAGGCAAACTGATTTTATAGTTTTGATTTATTGAATATTAGGAAATAGACTTTTTTAATAACAACTCCATTTAAGTATTCATTAAAATGGAATTAGTACAAGCAGGGCCAGATTCTGATATCCATATTCTTGTCAGACAGCATTTTATTACAGAAAAGTCTCACTGACATCAGTGGGATTATTTGTAAAAGACCATTCAGCATGAGCGAGAACACAGAGCTAGGTCCTAACAGGGTACAGAGAACGACAGAGGTTTTAGGTACTCCTCCCTGGCCCTGAAAGCGCCCCACACACCCTTCAGCAATGGCTGGAGCAGCATGTAATGGTGTGCCTGAGGCATCTCATCTACCCTGCTGTGCATCAACTCCTGGATCTCACCAACACAAATACATGCCTCACATATACTGCCCCCAGTATATGGGACGTGAAATATGTATGTTCATCCTCACAAAGGAAATAATTCCCAAAGGCTGATTATTTAGATATTTATCTTCATAGTTCTTTCAGTCTGAGCAAGTCTGACCTGAAGAATGCATAGCACATGTTGCCATAAAAGCACCAGAAAGATGAATTTTGATTTACAAGAAAAATCACTCAGAAGGAGAACAATAGGGGGCTATAGAAATGGATCTCATTGAAGGATCAAGGCTGCATACTTTATTTCTCTATATTACACAGAAGAAGACAAGACCATGTGGCAGTTTTGCTTCGTACAGTCCTGATTTAAACATATATATAAACATTCCAGTAAACTCTAGTGATGGCGCAGGGTAAAGAGAATTGGCTTAGTTATAAATACTGTTGATAGTTAGAAAAAGCATATTGATTTTTCCATACATAACCCAAAATGTCTCTCAAGCTCTGAGTTCTAGCACCTGTACTATCTTTCTTTATTCAGTAATCTCTATAACGAGCATGGGAGGAGGCTGAGGAATTTGACCTTTATACATAAAGCAATGATGTATGAGCAAATGGTGAATATCCTAATTCATCTTTCATTCAAAATTATTTGGCAACTGATAATAATCAGTTTGGAAAATAATCTTTGGCATATACGCTGTACTTTTACATTTTCATTTCACACACAGATCATATGTGAAATATACTTCTATTCCGTGATTGGGTGAACATAGTTATAATCCAGCCTTGATAGCAAATACTTCACAGTCTATTCAGTCTACATAGGGCACTTCTTCCTCTAAAAGGAAGGCTGCTGTTTCTGCAGAATTCCTTAGCAGAAAACTCATTTGCCAACAGAAAAACAAATATAGTCAAAGCCATTTTTGTTTAATACTTCTTTAAAAGCTAAAAAAAGTCAATTTTTATTTCTAAGCATAATTAGTAAACAGACTACTTATTATTGTTTAACTTTTGTTTAAAAACTAGCCAACACTAAAGGTTTCTGTTGTATAGTTCTCAAAGGTCAGACTTGAAAGCTTAAACTTCAGGTTCTATTGAGATAAAGGCACTGTGCTTTGCAAAGTTATGCTATTATCCCTGGTTATAATCTTCACTGACTTCAGAAATAATTGCTTTCCTTAAAGAAAGAGGAAGTCTGATTCTAATTTGCTATCTAGATCTACATTCTTATATTCTTTTTATAGATTTTTGAACAAGTTATCACTGGAATCTTCCTTCACTCAAACATAAGTGAAAGTTTTATCTTACTTCAGATATCACAAAAATAATTTATGACTAAGGAAACAAAACCTTTTGTCTCACAATATATTTCTTTGCGACAGCTGTGGTATTTCACTGAAAGCACAAAAGCTGTGATGGTCTGGACTGCAATCAACCATTTTTAATAGGAAATTTTTACAGACTTTTAATAAGATCTCCTAACATAATTTATGGGGAGAGGTTTTGAAGTGAAGAGGCATTGTTTGGCAAAGTGTTCTTCCTCTAATCTCAGGAAATTTAAATAATCGAGTGTTCATTTCCTCTAAACTTAGGATTTCACCTAAAAAAAAAGGTTAAGAAAAACACCTGCTATACTAGCAGCAAAGTATGTGTATCAAGAGCCCAAACAAAATATATTTCTAAAGGCTTTCCAAAGGCAAAATGCTCCATGCTCCCATGCTCAGTATCCGATATTATTGATAATAATGCAATATTGAATTTTTCTTCTTAAACTCAGAACGTTTCGTAAATATTTTGAATGAAGATAGCATGCTGGTCAAGACAATTGCAGGTATTGTTTTGCAACAGATATAGTCGGGGGAATTGAAATAAGTGGGCCAATGTGGAGAATTTACAGCTTATAAGAAAACCAGATAAGCGCCCAAAAGTGACTATACTTACTGAAGTCATCCAGAATTCCTCCGACTACAGAACTTGGCTGGAAGAATAAGGACAACAGGCTTCCCCCTGAGATCTCTGATATGTCTTGCAAGAAGAGGCTCAAAGGGTATTTTAGCACTTTCCCTCCAGTCCCAGCCAGCACAAGGGAAAAAACAGAAACATAAGTAGGAAGCACATTTCTCTACATTGATAAAGCTAATCAAAGCTCCTGAATAGGAAACCGATCTAGCTTGGCTGATTGGGATTTTGGATGAAGTTCTGAACTATCTTTTACCCTTTCTGTGTAGCTCTGAGTAAAATTCTGCCTTAAAGTAATAGCTGACCCGTGTTCCCCCACTCTAGGTTGGTTAGAACATCTCTGCCAAACGATGGCATTTGGAGAGAGGAAGGAAAAGTGAGCGGCAAAACCTTACACGGAAGGACTCACGAACGGCTCAGGCACAGTCAGTCACAGTGCCCGGGATTCGTCCAGCTCACTGTGTGCCACAGACCTCAAGAGGGCACTCAGCACAAAACGTACCGCATTGCACGAGTGACAGGGGTCTACCATTGGCATTGGCACGGCTCACAGAAGGCAGTTATCCTTATCCAGTTTTCCAGAGAGCCAACTCAGCCTTTATCTCGTCACTACAGATACAGAACTGTAAAAAAAAAAAAAAACAGAAAAAGAAACTCTGAAGAGGTAAAATTATGCCATTGAAGACTCTGTACTTTTTTTCTTTATTTAAGAATATGTGTTTCATCAACACTTTTAACAAAAGATGATCAGTTTCTAGAGTCAACCCTAAACCCTTTATTTTCAAAAGCTGTCTGTTGGTTTCAAAGAGCTACTGCCTCCATAAAAACTGCTTTTGAAGATGTGTCACCTGAAGAACTTTATTTTCTTCAGTTGCTACAGTCAAAGCATGTAGGACAGAATATCACTTCATTAGACTCCATCTCTCTCTTTCTCCCTCTGGTTTGCCTACAGAAATCAACCAAAACAGTTTACAGTGGGTGCCAGTCAAAATTAATCTCTTCCCTTCAGCAATCAAGACTCGCTTGGATGTTTCTTTCTCCATGTGTGTGCATACACACACCCGCCCCCGTACACAGACACAGACACACCAGCCCATTCTGGAATCGCAGTGGCCTCCTTTGGGCTCCTGCTCTGGCCAGCCCTCCGGCGCGGCTCCCAGCCCACCCGGCAGCCCTGCCTGCTCCCCAGCCCTGCTGCACCGGCCCTGGCAGGCTCCGCAGGGACCTCTGGCTCCCTCGGCCGAGCTTTAACCCCATCCGCGCCCCCTTTCTGAACCAGCTTCCCAAACTGCAGATGGGACTATGAACAGTTGCCTCGTTTCCACAGAGATGTCATTATTGCAATAAAACTGAAACCCATTCTTCCACTACATCCTCTTCACATTGGTAGTTTCACAGAACACATACTGCCCCCTTTATACTCGGAGTGGACTTCCTGATGCACAAGTTCAAATCCCAGCTACCATCTATCATCTTAATTCTTCTGGGACAAATAAAGTATCATGCAACATACCATATGTGGATATTCTAGCCGAGCTCTTTAGAGTCGTGTCCTGTCTACGCAGTGTGATCAACAACTATTTTGGTTTTGTGTATTTAGAATAATGCATGACAAACCTCCACCTGGGTTCACTACCTAAACAAAAAATAGACACTGAGGTTGGGAGTCAATTCCCTATGTAACCTGGGCCATTTATCTTCCCTGGGGGATCTGAGACATCTGCAGAGGAATCTCAGACACAGCACAGGATCTATAGCAGACTCAGGGCAGCCTGAGCCACGTAAAATATCCCAGAACGCAAACTGGCACCAGGCATGCACTTCAGCACCTGAAACGTCTCCTAAATACCTGTGCAAATTGCATGTATGATGTATCCCTATTCCCCCAGTGTTCTGGAGGCCAAGTTACCTTTATTCTCACAGGACTGTATCAAGCAGTACTGGATGAAAGTCATCTGCACTTTCAAAATCCTTAAAAAATCAGATCCCTTTCCAGATTAGGCACACAAAAGAGAGACCTATCTCTATGCCTATCTACAACTTCCAGAATGATGACTTCTGAAATACAAAATGACTATCAATCAGACAGTATTAAAATATTCTTTTTAAAAACACTTCTAGTAAAGACACCTGATCAGTTAAAGTAGGGGTATTATTTTAAAAATACTACCCAAACTAGTATAAATTAACTAGCCAGGATTTGGATTATAGAAAAATTAAGAGTTGAAGTATTATTCAAAAGTAATACAAGCATGTAGATGATCAAAACTTAATTTGAGTCATGAACTTTACTAAAGGCAGTGTAGACCTTTTTCAGGTTCATTGTGCTCAGTGCTGTGGAAGCTCAGAAGCAGGTGCCATCCCTGCTCTGGTTATTAGACTCAATAACTAAGTCTAGTCATTATTTGGTCAGGTTTCTAGGTGAAAACAAAGCAAAAATTGAGGTTTGTGTACAGAAGTCCTACTAACTTAAGGAATTTAGGTGAGTTTAAAAGATGCTTTTATCTCTGTGAATTACAAAGGGTATAATGATAATAAGGTGATGTGACTAATAATTATTAAATCTTTACTGATAAAAGGTTGAAACTGCTAGTACTTTCAATATCTTCTTCATATTTTATGTAAAACCTGTATAGAAACATTTCCCAAAATGTTCAGTGATCTGAAACAAAACCAGGTTATGGACAGAACCACGCTATGTGTGTCAGTTGTGATACGAATGTGTAAAACTCAAGAGTACAGAGCCAAGAGACGCAAAGCCTGTCCTGCAAGCTCACAGCATCCCCCCAAACCTCAGACTGTGACTTCTATTCCTGCAAATTGCCCAGTAATTCCACAGCAGAATTAAGTTTCTTCAGCTTTTGCAGAAGGGATGGAACTCCCACTCCCCAGCCAGTGAAGCTGAGTTCATCAAGATTTGTTTTACTGAGGAATGAAAAATTTTCATAGGGAATTTCCAGGACAACAAAAACAGCACCTGCTATTTTTTAAGCACAGCAGCTGTCTGGAGTGGCAATCTTTAGTCTATACATCCCCTGAGTCCATTATCAATTGCTAGTTTTTCCTAGTTACCTTCCAATATATTGGCAAACTTCTTTGAAAACTCCAAGGCTGCCATCAATATTCAACGAGTCTCCAAAGTTTGTGTGCACTATTTCTAAATACTAACCACTGAGCATACCAAATATCACTGTTACGGCTCCTTTTTATTTGTGTTTCCATATTTATTGCTAAAATCTCATTTGTAAAATTAGGGGCTAAATCAGTGTTTCACTGACAGCAGGGCAATGGCTCTTTTCGCTAAACAGTCTCAACACCAGGAAAGCCCTCAGTGGTATGAGCAATAAATCAATATAGTTTTTTTTTCATATTGCAGATTATTTATCTGGACTCCTGAAGCACAAAACACTATTTCTGGTCCCCATTAATGGTATCTCATTTAGTTATTTTACATTGGGGACAGGACTATGAAACACCATACCATCACATGCTCTAATGTAAACAGCACAAAACGCAGCACCTAGTACCAGCCTCAAATTTCTCATTAGCAATCACCTCAGCTCTCTTCCCCCGGCACTTCAAAACTCCATTACTGGTTGTCAGACTGTGTTTCTCCAAAGAAATATTTATCTTGAATTGCTCAATGACTTTTAGGGTAATAAAAAGTTCTTAATTACTTTCTAGCCAGTACTGTTACATAGCAATAACAGGCCATCCACGAAGCCGCCTCCTAAAACCCTCCAGCTCTTACTAAATAACTCTTTAGAAAATATTTAACCCAAATAGTTGCAAACCCAAGTGTTTTCTAAATTTCTGTATCTTGTGAACACTTAGCATAAGCATGTGGAAATAGAAGTTTGCTTGTGGTTTTCTTTCCTCTCCACCTTTCATTTTAGCCTTTCTAATACGGGCAAAGTCAAGCTATGTCCCTGTCCCTCTGCCAGAGGTGTTGAATATGAAATTTCTTACTCTTCAGCTGAAAAAACGTGCAAGGCATGGGTGAAACCAAGTCATTGTTTGTTACTTTTAGCTGGAGCAGGAGCCCAGGTGATGCCAAGACAAACGCAGCGGCAGGCTACCAGCACCTGGTCTGGAACTTTCTGCCACCAGGTTTCACTCCCAACATCCCTAAACTGTCAATTATGTAAACTCTGACAGGAAAAAGGACTAGGTAAGAACTTACACTTTTGGGGGCGGGGGGAGGAACTACTCCTCCTTTAGGCGGAGAGGGAAAAAACTTTCCACACGGCAACAGCGCTGGGACAGGGGCGCAGGCGGGAACGCCTGGCCGGAGCGGGCCGGCCGCTCCCGCCTCCCTGGCACGGGCCAGCGCCGAGGCACCCCGGCAGACCCGGAGGGGCAGCCTGGGTCCGGCCGCGGCGGGGGCACCGCTGCCCGGCAGCCCAGCTCCGCCGGCGAGGGCCCGGGGGGAACCCGTTGGGAAGCCCGCGGGGACTGGGGCGACGCCTGGCCGGGCTGAAAGGGCGCGCGACGACAGCCTCCTGCCGCCCCGCCCTCCCCTCACGGCCGCGGCCGGCACCGCCCGCCGGCGCGCGGGGCGTGGCGCGAGCTTCCCGCCCTGCACCGCCCCCCCGGGACGGGGAAGCGGAAGCGGGCGGTGCGCGGCGCCGGAAGCCGCTCTGCCTTTCCGGTGCGCGCGGCGTGCTCGGTCCGGCCGCGGGGCCCTCCGCCGCCATGAGCGTCCCGGCCTTCATCGACATCACGGAGGAGGACCAGGTCAGCGGCCGGCGCTCGGCGGGGAGCGGGTGGCGCGGGTGTCGGCGGCAGAGCGCGGGGGCCGGGCAACGAGCCCTGGGGGGAGACGCCGGGGCGGGCAGGCGGAGCGGCAGGCGGGGCCGGGGCGCGGGCCGGGCCCTGTCGGGGCTGTCCCCTCCGCCGGGGCGCACCCGCCTCTCCCGCCGGAGGCCGCCGACCCGCGCAGCCCTCCCGAAGCCCCTGGGGCCGTTTCCCGGAGAGGTGTGGCGGGGGCTGAGGGAGCTGCGCGCCGGAGGAGCAGTCTCTGCCTGCAGTTTCCTCCTCGAAGTTGTTCCGTCCCCGCCCCGGGCTTTGTTCTCAGCTCCCCGCGGCAGTGCCGGTGTTGAGGAGAGGAAGGCTGGTCCAGGTGCGGGCTGGCGCAGGGCTGTGCCTCTCGGTGCTGCGGGATCTCCGGTACCACAGGCCTGGGGGCTGAGTTGTGTCTTTGAGCTACTTCTGTGTTTTGTCCTTGAGTTGTAGGGTTTGCTGTTCCCAGTGTCTTTTAAGCGGTGTGTATACGCCGCTGGGAATCTGCAAGAAGTGCGTGCACGACTACCAGTCTCCAGTCCAGTTTCCACTTGCCGCAATGTCCAGTAAATCCCCACCAAGTAGCTAGTCTGAAACATCTCCAGTACAGTAAAGGGTACTGAGCATATTTAGCTGTGTCTTATGGTGCTGTAATGATTTGACACCAAACTTGGTGTAAATGACGCCTGGTGTCACAGTAGCATCCCAGTCTGTCATGGTTTAACGCAGCAGTTCAGCACTAGCCAGTGCTTGCTCACCCCTTCCCTTCCCCCCTAGTGGGATGGGGAGGAGAAATGAGCAAAAGGGGAAACTCCTGGGCTGAGATAAGGACAGTTTAACACAGCAGTAAATACTGATGCTACTAATAGTAATGATGATAACAGTGATAGTAATGAATATGCAAAACAAACTATATAGAATGCAGTTTTTCTCACCACCTGACAACCGATTTGCAGCCCAATAAAGGTTTGAACTCCTGGCCAAGAGCGGATTCAAAACTTCCAGAACACTGAAAAGCCCATAGCGTCCTGCCCCCGGCCAACCCCCATTTATAAACTGAGCATGACATCCATAGTATGGAATATTTCCATTGGCCAGCTTGGCTGTGCTCCCTCCCAGCTCCTGCACGCCTGCTCATTAGCTGAGTATGAGAAACTGGAAAAAGTCACTGATTTCTTAGCAACAACTGAAAACATCAGTGTATTATCAATGTTCTTCTCATACTAACTCCGAAACACAGCAGCTACTGGGAGGGAAATTAGCTCTATGCTAGAAGAAAACATCGTTGTCACAAAAACTTACTAGGCCTGCTGTCCTCCAGCCAGCAATTGTGACCGATGTGTTCCTACCATGAGAAAGCTCCGCAGTTGTGTGATCTATTCAGTTACCGGCAGACCAGCCACAGCACGCGGACTGAGTTGGTATTTGGGTTATACGTTAAAGTGGAGGAGAGGGAGCATTGTAGGATACGAGGTGGCAGGGAGAAGCAAGAGCTGGTGTGAGTGAGCGGCGGGGCAGAGGAGTGGTTACAGAGCAAAACTCTGTAAGAAATGTAATTACTTTGACTTCACTGTTCACAAAACAACTGTTTTGTTTTGTGTGTATTGTTGTTTTTTTTTTTTTAAGGCTGCAGAACTTCGGGCTTACCTGAAATCCAAAGGAGCAGAAATCTCTGAAGAAAACGCAGAAGGTGGACTGCATGTGGACTTGGCACAGATTATTGAAGTTTGTGACGTGTGCCTGAAAGAGGATGACAAAGGTTTGCACCTTTAAGTCTTGTTGGTTTCTGCTAAACGTGTCACCATCAATGCTTTCAAACAGTAATGGCTGGCAGAATTGAGAAGCATGGTGCATGGCTTGCGTGTTAACACGCATATCTTTCTAAAAATGGAGGTGCTTATTTCCACCATTGCCATGTAAAATTTGCATGTGCCCTACCCCTCCGTTCTCCAGACATCCAGTGCCCTTTGAAGGAGTCAGAAACAAAGCTAGACTCTGCTTGTTACGAGGACATAGCAACCTGTATATAAAGTAGGGTTTTACTCAGGGGGGTGAAAAAGTATGACAAAAACAAGATTTATGTCAATTAATGGCTGTGATGCTGCAGATCAAGAAAAAATAAGATAGCCACAAAAATTAAAATTAGACATCTGTAAGTAGAAGTTTTAATTGATTAGGCCGTAATATTGTTTGAAAACACTGGGATTTTCAGTGGTCTGTAACTCTTCGAGTTAGGACTGTAGGTCCTTAGAAACTGCACTAACGTGTTTTAATGACACTGATAGTGCTGCAGGAGCCTGAAATGATCCTTCTGTGCCTGCTGTGCTCTGTACCAATGTACAAGTTCCATTTAGAACTTTTACCTTTAAAAAAAATCAATGAAAGACTGAAAGTTTGAAAGAATATGTGGTTCATCTAAGAAGGAGTACTTGAGATTATTTTTCATGTTGCCTTTTGCTGTAGGCAGATGAGTGTGAAATGCTGGAGAAGCTTATTGCTCTGCTGTTTGATGTTCAGGCATCATTTTGGGGACTAAATAATATTTTCCATATGTAATGAATTTTGTCCTTATCCTTTACATAGCTGGTATTTGGGCAGACTGTGAAAAGAAAACACAAAACCTGTCTGGTTGGTTTCGAATGGATGTAAGGCCACGCTTAAACCAGGAGCTGGGGAGGAGGAGTCACAATATACTTTGTTCTTTTGGATGTTTTCCCTGTGGTCTGGGTTTCCTATGCTCCTGGTGAAATGTTTTACTGTACCTGAGCACCAGGTGTTGGTATTCTCACTGGAGAACTGTGGGGCAGTTATCTGGGTGTGCAGGACGAAGCCACTGTTTTTCGAAGACCAAGACTTGAAGTTCCCCTGACTTCCTTTATGTGTGAATAGAGAATTCAGAACAAGTGTGGTACCAAATAGCAAATGCTGTTTTGACCCTAGAGTGGCAATTCTTGCTTTACGTGGAGATGTGTTGGTGAGAGATCACATGAGCCAAATCTCTCGTACGTTCTGGTGAACATCCAGATTGGTTATCTTGGCATTTTCTCTCCTTTACAGTTCTTGCCAATGCGAAATAATAATCCATAGCAGGAGTAACTCTCCAGCACTAAATAGCTACTGATGATTGCTGCTTGCAGTTTTAAACAGCTGCATGTTTTGTTTTGTGCAGATGTTGAGAGCGTAATGAACAGTGTAGTCTCTTTGCTTCTTATCCTGGAACCTGACAAGCAAGAAGCGCTGATTGAAAACCTGTGTGAGAAGTTAGTAAAATTTCGGGAAGGAGAGCGCCCGTCTCTTAGGTTGCAGCTGTAAGTATTGTACAGAGGAAAGTGAAACAAAGGCATCTTGCAACTGTATGACTGCAAATCAGTGTGGGGTGTCTGTCAGGATATGTCTCTCTGTTGCAGGAAGTGCTCTTTTTTTTTTTACCTTCTTTTTCCCTGTCGTAAAATAGAAGTACCCATATACTTGCTGTGCTTTGGTATTACAAAATTAAAAAGCGCAGAGTTTTCACCTTATCTGCTGAAAACTTACAAAACTGGATGCCATTACAGTTCATCACGGATGTAAGGTGCCACCAGCTGCTTTGTGTGTACTAACACACATCTTAATGTAAACATTTATGTGTACTCCAGTAAAGATCTCTGAAACCTCTTTAACTCAGTTTTTCATTGTGTGTGGTTTAGACTGAGCAATCTCTTCCATGGTATGGATAAGAACACTCCTGTGAGATACACAGTGTACTGCAGCCTTCTGAAAGTGGCCTCATCGTGTGGTGCCATCCAGTACATTCCAACTGAACTAGATCAGGTAATTAATGCGGTGCTTCGAGTTACGGCCTTTGTATTAAGCATGTTGCATCTCACTAAATATTAGTCAGAGTTGATACAGACCGTCTCTGTTATAAATTGCCAGAGCCTTGTGAAATAAGAAGTGCAGAATACAGAATTTCCGATCTTGTAACGGTCTGTCTACAGAATCTAAATCAAGTTGCTGTTTATTTTCCGTTTCTGATGCTGAATGTAGTTAGATGTGTATGTTTGATTCCTGTGGTAGTAATGAAAGTGAGAAGCTTTGATCAGGAATGAGGCATCAGGTTCTTGTCCTTTGCTCGGGAATCAGAATGTGTCAGAATCCCTCATCCTTATTTAGGAAGTAACGTGGAGAGCACAGACTTTTGGCTTTTCGTGGGAAAGCTTCCAGGTTCTGCATGGGGAGCATGAGAGTCAGAGGACCCGAAGGAGAAATCTTTGTGCAAGATCTTTTAAATCCTTTTCTGTTTGAGAGAAAATGAGAAATATTTTCAGTTTTATTTTAGTCTTTTCCCCAGTGCTTCATTTTCACTTGTATTCTACCTAGGTCCGAAAATGGATTTCTGACTGGAATCTCGGCACAGAGAAGAAGCATACTCTTCTGAGACTGCTGTATGATGTCCTAGTAGACTGCAAAAAAAGGTATAAAAGACAAGTAACAGATACTAGATAACTGTATTTTATAAAGTTGATGTATTGTAAGTGATCTGTAGGGAAAGTATTTCTCACAGCAGTTTTAAAATTAATGTGTACTGATGATTCCGTCCAAATATACCTGGGTTTTTTCCTTTCTCTGTTTTTAAGCACTCTTACACCAAGCTGGTGTTTCCAAGAATATTAAGGTTAGAAGTGAGTTAGCTGCAAGCCACAGACTCCCAAAATAAAACTATTCCTTTCTATAAATATTAATCTTTGAGCATTGTAGCATTATGCCAAGTTTGTTATTTCATTGCACTTTTGACATTTTAGTGCATGGTAGTGCTATCTCTTATTTAATGATGTTGGGAGGCTTATCAATCACAGTTAACAGAATCAGTCGTTTTATGTAAACATTACCTTTAGGACAGAGCTTTCCACTAGTCATGGAAATTAATGTCCACAGAATACCTGCTTGGTCATTTTAAATTATTATCCTGGATCATAAGAAGCATCTTTGATCTAACAGACTTGGCAGACCACTGTCTTCTGGCATGTAAAGTAATCCTGTGTGTATCGTGCCTGTAAATTAATGTAAGTCTTAACTGAGAGCTGTCACCAATTTATCTTACAGATGTGATATGGGGTATTGACCACATTGGCCAGGGCCATAGAGACGGGCTCGTGTCCAGAACTGGTTTCCGTTGTGTAGTTTCACAATAGTTCCCGCCTATCTAAACTGTCCCTGCTGTAGTTCGGGATGTGCATGGGGGGGGTGTGTGTTGCTTCCCCCCCGCCCTTCCCCTTCAGTCTTTTTTCTGAGTTAGTTTTCTAAGTTTGTGGTTTTTTAATTTTTAGTGAGGCAGCATCACACCTCTACACTGCTGACTTACACTGGTAGCAGAACTGCGCTTGCGTTTTCTACGTTTGCGTAACCTTTACTGCTGTAGAGGGAAGCAATTCTGTCCTGTACCCCCCCATTCCTCTCCAGCTGCTGGTGCATCGGTTCAGTGTGTTTGTGCTCGTGTAGGCGTGTTTGCGTCTGCGGGGTGGATTGGACTGGGGAGGTGGCCTTGCCAGGGGTTAAAGAAGGCAGGTGTGGAGCTGTCATAGGAGGGGGGGGAGTTTCTTCTGGCAGGAGAGTTAGCTTATTCTGGCCTGGTGAAATTGTACCCTGGAATTGCTGCATCAGCATGCTTAACTAACCTCAATTTAGGGATGATTAATCCTCATGGAGTACCTACACTGTGAGCTACAACATTATTGGGAATTCCCGTTCCTCACATGAAAATGCTTTTGCATTGGTAGTACTGTATGACAGATTGCAGATGGTCAAAATAATTTCAGATCAGAGGTTTTATACATGACTTAGTGCTTACTTTGTTTCAGAAATATTACACTGATACTCGTAATATTCATGCTCTTTTAAACACTTCTCGTCTTGTTGATTCATTGAGAGGTTTTATCTAGCCTAATTCCCATACCTAATGGCTATTTTTAGCTAGTCTTGTTATCAAATCTGTGGATTAATCTTCTAATTTTTGTTTCCAGTGCTACCAGTAACTTGCTACCAAATGGTTTTTTCCTTACTAATAATATGTGATATTTTGAAGTTGGGCATTAAAAACTGTCACAAACCCTGTAATGTATTACTGCTGCACTCAGTGTCCTTACCATCTGTTGCAGCAAGCTTTGCACTGAATGGAGCAATTTTTCAGAGCACTTACACTTCTCTCCAGAAAAGAAAACATGAAGTGACCCTAGCACCTTTGACCTGGTTCACTCTGC
The DNA here is from genome assembly GCF_030867145.1 of Opisthocomus hoazin. Taxonomy (NCBI): domain Eukaryota; kingdom Metazoa; phylum Chordata; class Aves; order Opisthocomiformes; family Opisthocomidae; genus Opisthocomus; species Opisthocomus hoazin. Next base: position 9,619,225 of record NC_134420.1, read on the forward strand.
TGGATCAGTGGGCAGTATTTGCAATAGTATGGGAAACGCACAGCAGCATTCCAGCTTTAGCACTCAGGAATGTTGCTCTATCTAGCAGGATCGGAAGATAAGTGGGAACTGAAAAATAAGTAATAGAAATCATACCTGATTTATCGTGTTGATATATAATCAAGGGAAGAGAATACATTGTTGAAAACCATTGGATTTAATTTTTGTTTTGTTTTGTTGGTTTTACATTTTAACTTCACTCAGTGTGGCAGAAGAGATGGTTTTCCATAGCTAATAGATTTTTCCCCAGTGGGTGACTGGGTAGTGACCAGGCTGGTAGCTCATGAAAACTAGATCATGCAGATGTCCTGGGTAGCATTCCTCTTCCTGCGGTGATAAGTGAAAGGTTGTTTTATCAAATCTTTTCCAGTCACTTTTCTGGCTGAAGTTTCTTCTTTCTGATGATCAAAATCATCTTGATCTCTTTGAAGAGGGACTTTTATCTTTCCCGTGATCAGCTGAAGAAAAAATGGTGGTGGTGGCGGCTGGAAAACAGATGGCTGGCGTGGCTTGTTTCTGAGATCTGCTTCGGTAGCTGAACTTTGCAGATAGTTACTTTCTGTGCTGCTTATGCTCCTTGCCAAAAAGGTTCTGTGGTAGATTTTTGTGCCTCAGCTGCTTCAGCCTTCAGCATTTTCCTAGCTGTGTTGGCATGAAACTGCAAGGTAACACAACCTGTTTTCTTTGCCAGCTGTAGATGGAGTTTTACGGGCGTGCGTGGCTTGCCTGCAGCCGGAGAGCTGAGTCCTGCTGTGAGGCCCTGAATACCCTGCCGGGCACCAGCTCACGGCTGGTCTCTGCTGTGACCTGGCAGGGTTCAGAGTGATATTAGTCCTGCTCAAGTTTGCATTCCAACAGGTCTGGCAAGTCTGGTTATTAACACCTGTAGCAAAAAGCTCAGCATGTCAGGCACGGGCAAAATAATTGTTTCATTTAATTTTATTTCCATTTAATATCATGTAAGAATTTAATTCCATTTAATAACATGTAAGTGACTTGACTCCAACATCTTACTAAGTCTGAATACTCTGTGTTTTTTTTTCTTCCTTTTGTCTACCGTCACTCCTCAATTCTCACTGGCTTTTTGTCAAGTTACGCATCTAGACTGGCATGTGGAGCCAAGATTACTTGTGCAAGCTCTCTTGCTAGAAAAAATGTTCAGTTTGCATCTTGGGTGACACAGGCATTTAGCAGTGAGGTTTGGTAAAAGTGATCTGTATTACTGCTTTAAACATGCTAATTCACAGTCGTCTGACATTGAGTAGAATGAGTAAGATTAAAAGGCCTGCCATATTTGCTGAGGCTTACAAGAATTTAGTGCAGAAAATTTGGGAGGAATTGCATTGTAGCATTCTGATGTTTCCTAGAAATACAAGTGTAAGATTCCACTCCTTCCCCCTTGAAAAAACTAATTAAAAAAAATAAAAATGCAGGGGGATTGCAAATACTCTTTGAAATTAGTGAAGTTTGTAGTTTTCAGTTTTTGCTTCTAAGGGAAGGGGGAGGAAAGGAAAAGTTCCAGAAATCTGTAACACAGTTCTGAAGCGTATAAGAACAACTACTGAAAGTTTACATTAAATAGGGGAGCTTGCATTGTGAGGTTGAATAGCTGAGCCGCTTACTGAATGTCTGTATAGTATCAGTCCTGTATTAAACTGGTTCTTTGTCTTCACTAGAACATCTACTGTTGATAAGATTTCAGCAGTGCAAAATTTGTAGTCTGTTGTAGACTGATTTACATGCAAGTATTTCTCGCATATATAAAGCTGTCTAAATTAATTTTATTTCACTGATACAGAGCTACCGGTTCCTCTACACACCAGTATCAGCTGCCATGACAAAACATAAGCTGACCTCTTTAATGCTGGAGTCTTAAAACAAGTGTTTCATTCAGGTTTACATCCCTGAACACAGTTCTGGTATAATGGCTGGGACCTATAGAAAATTCCCCTGCCTTGAGCACAAACTCTCTTCGCTCCAATATACATCCAGATTATATACGATATCGCCTGCTTCCCATGATGTCTTAATGGTTGTACTGCACATCTGTGAGATCTGGTATATTCTGTAGGAGCAGAAAGCCTCACCCTGTAGAGAAGTTGTCAATTATTATTGTGAGATTTAAAGTATATACCTATATGACGATAGTGTCACTGTACTATAAAAACCGTACAGACCTGTGCTGCTGTGTGAGTTAAACCCATGTCACAGCACAGTGCGTGCTGGGAGTGTTGTGTTGGTTTGTTCCTTCCCTGTGCAATTTCTGCTGTTAACTTAAGCAATTAAAGCAAATTGAAACTTTATTCTTGTGCAGTTTACTCTGTATAAGGGAATTTTGTAGGTCTGTCAGACCACACGGTGAAATGTGCTGTGTCTGGAAGTGAGCTGCTCTGAAGGAGGAGCTTAGCTGTACGCTGTAACTCGCTGTACTCTGGAGAGCGGTATCCAGCCTTCCTCCTGTCCACTGAGGAAGCAGCATTCAGGAATGCAGTCGCCAGTCGGGGTGCGTGCGCGGGGGATTTCTGCGAGTACGCGCTGGCATTACCGTGTCTTAGTTGTGCTCTCAGTGCTCTTGGGTTTCGGTCGTGTCTACAGCCGTACCCTGGCTTCTCCAAAGGAACAAGTAAGACGGCAGCAGCAAAATCTGTTCTCTGTATGGAAGAACTGTCACAGCTGTCTGTTTTAATAGCTAACAAGAATCCAATGAGAAATAGGAAATGGATTTTTGTGTGTACAGACACAGTATATTCAATGCCTATATTTTTTGCTGAAAATTTTGTAAAGAGCATCAGCAATTGCTGGCCTCGCTGGTGGTAAGGACTGTTACGTGAAAATAAATCAAGATCTGTTAAAACGACACAGTAACAGCCTCGGAGCTGGTTTGCCGTAACACTGATGAGATGCTGTTTACAAAATCATCTGGGTAGACAAGGCCGCAGGTTTACTCGATTTTCTTAGAACGAATTGTTTTTCTAAAAGCTGCCCATCAAAGCAATGTTGGAAGCTGCTTGCTTCACAGCAGCCTAAGCCAATCTAACTGCTGGCTGCTTAACTTTGTCAGCAAAACGAGCAGCTCTCACTCCAAATACTTGCAAAGAGAATCTGTGAAAGAAGAAAAGGCAGCTTTTATACACTTTCCTGACCATAAATATTCTTCAAGATATGCCATTTTACATTTGAAATAAACTTTGCAGCACTACTTATTCTGCAATGATTAAATCCAGATGTGCATAAGAGGAGCATTCTAGTGAACCATATAAAGCTGCTCCTAGCTCAGAAAGCTTTTTCCATAACCGGCAGGTAATTTATCAATTTAAGAGAATGAAATGAAGGGTGAAGATAAACATTTTGTAGAATGAGAATTGAAAGAATATATCTAGTTAATTTGTTCTCTCCCCTAGCTTTAAAATGGGTCATCTACATCTTTTTCAAGTGTAATTTAATTTGACCTATAACATCGTAATGGAATTATTTAAATATTTGAGTGTCTTGTTTGAACTATTTTTTCAGTAATCCTGAGGTAACTTTTTCTTCCATAGTGACGCTGCAGCAAAAGTAATGGTGGAACTACTGGGAAGTTACACAGAGGACAACGCTTCCCAGGCTAGAGTCGATGCTCACAGGTAATACTGACTTCCCTGTTTCCTTTAAAGTAGCTTTTTTACCATTGCTAAATGATGTTGATCTCCTTACTGTTAAGAGTGTGGAATGGCCTGGCAGGCAAGGGCCCTGCCACAGCCTCTTTTCTGTAGCGTGGCTAACTTGAGCAAGAGCTTATCTGTGCAGTCTGTGGTAGGTTTGGTTGTCTCTAGGCAGTGTCAGGTTTACTCTGCTGTGCGCAGGTGTGTTTCTGGTCACTGCTGAGGGAGATCAGCCTTGGATAAGGATGTTGTTTACATCAACTGTGCAATCAAAATTTGAATTGGCATCCCTTATGTCAGATTTTTTGTCTACTCGTTTGATTCTCTAGTGTTCTTTTCAAGTAGCACTTTCTGCGGAATAGAAATGCTTGCTCTCTTTTCTATGAGCAAGTACTGAGGATGTGAACCGCACAGAAAAACTTACTTGTTGGACAAGCTGGGAGTAAATTGGTTTGTGTGTTTTCCCCTTGGGCCAAAATGAGGGAAATCTTGTATTTTACATTCTACCTATGGTGGCTCTTCTTAGGAATTAGATTTCTAGTAAGTCTTGTAGTTCTGCCAGGTGTGTACGACCAATAGTACTCAAGGGAGTTGCTCATACTTGAGCATGCAGGAAAATCAGGATGACTCATTTTGAAAATTAAAGTGTCCGTGCTAAACGAAAACTTCAGTGACTGCCCTGCAGCAATCTGAGGCCTTTTACATCTGCGAGGACACATCTGCCTCGGGTTTGTCGTGTTGCCGCCTCTCTGCAGACCTTGGGTTCTCCTGGGCGTCTGGTCCATGGCAGGGTCATGGTCCAGGCCGGCACAGCGAGTGTCACGCCGAGTCTTCCAGTGCGCCGCTGGCCAGAAGCTCTCATCTAGGGTTCTGGGAGCGCTTCGGGTCTGTTTGCAGTCTGGAGCTGCAACTGAGAAATCATAGGCCTTGCAGTGTTTGTGTCAGGTATTCAACTATAATTAATCTTCCTAATCAACTTACTTCGGTGAAATTTTAGGAGGACAGCAAAAATACCTCTAAGAATGAAGGCTGGGCTGGAAATAGATGCGTAGATGGAAACAGCAGGGTGATCTGTAGTCTTACCACCTAGGAAATTTAATTTGTGATGCTGGGCAAATTGCGTAATGCTTTCTGTTCCTTGTTTTTGCCATCTGTAAAATGAAGATCAAAACTGGAATGTGACTTGTCTTACATTGAAGAATAATTGAAGACCCTTGGGTGTTTGCTAGAAAGCAAAGAACAACAAATTTAGTTGCACTTACTCGTAAGAATGTGTATTGCTGTAAAAATAAGCATTTTCCTTTTCTGATTAGGTGTATTGTACGAGCATTGAAGGATCCAAATACCTTTCTGTTTGATCATCTTCTTGCCTTAAAACCAGTCAAATTTTTGGAAGGAGAACTTATTCATGATGTAAGTAACTCTCTTTAGCAAGCTGGTTTGATATCTGTGGAGTGCCTTGTTTTAGGAGCGTCTTTTGAAGTTCATTAGATCAGTTATCTACGGCAGTCGTATTGAGGTGCAATGTACTATTTCTCCTAGTGCTTTTAGAATTAAATAACATGTACAATGCTTCCCTTTAGAAGTTTCAGAAACTTAGAGTTACAAATCCTGCCCTCACCCAAGTTCTGTAGCAAAACTGCCTTCCAAATCTGAGAGAAGGCACTAAGCCCAGCACAGATTGCCCTCAGCTGTTGACAGAAGACAGAATTTTAGCTCTTAGTAGTTTATTTTTCTGTTCAATACAGTAGTTTTTATATATGTATCTGTCCAGTCTGCAGAGAAGGAAACACAGTTAATATTTAAACTGTTCTTATATTTGTTTTCCGTCTTCTAGCTTTTGACCATTTTTGTAAGTGCTAAACTAGTATCCTATGTCAAGTTTTATCAGAACAACAAAGACTTCATTGACTCCCTGGGTAAGTTTTCAGATCATTACATTTCTGACTGTTTACGTAGCTTAAAATATGGAAGCCACAAAGCGCTTCAGTTTGAACCCAGATATTGAAGCCCAGGAAATTGAGTAGGAATTCTGAGGAATGGATTAGAGTTTGTAGACTCTAACCTCTGCTAGATGGTAAAAGGACTGTCAGGCTGCGGTTTGTTCTGCCAGCACAAGTTGTTTTAGGGGAATGGTGTTTTCCCCGCTTCTTTTCTCTCAAACCTTTCGGGATGGGAATTTTAGTGCACTGATACTCGAGGCTAGGCCAGAGAGCACACCTTTACTGAGTAAGCACGCAGCTTGGATAAATCTCTTACAATTTTTTTATGATCAATAACTTTCTAACAGCAAATACTTCTCCTGAACAGTAAGATACAACATGCCAATTGTGTGTGTGTGTGTCTGCGTGTGCTGATGCATTAGACCTAGCAAGCCACTGTCCCAGTTAATTTGTTTCATCACATGAAGCAATGTGATGGAATGTTAATGTCAGCACCCTCTTTATTTACACACTGTGGAAAAAAGGAGTAGTAATTAACACTTTGACACTCCCCCGTTGATGTGTAATTGACTGTTGCAAAGGAGCACTGGTTCATAAGCTATTGCATGCATTAAAATTACGTTTTTTATATTCCAGCTTTTTAGGACAGGGGTCAGTGACAATGCAGAAATTGCTCAATGATGCAGATTTTTTTATTACTGCATTAAGGTTTTGACATATTGGTAATGAATAAATGTTTCCATAAAAATCAGGTGGTTTTTTTTTTTTATAACTTTGATTTTGAAATGACACTTGAACACTGGCTGAATGCATTTGAGGAAAGGCATAGTTTTACCAAAACAGAGTTTAGAGCAGCCTTATAACACGTGCATTATTTTGTTTAATGGAGTGTGGTACAATTCTGAGAATAATTACCCTCCAAGCTTTAAAATGCTGGTACTGTGGGTATTAAAATGATGGAAATATCAATGTGATGCTTTTGTGGATAGAATTAGCAGCATGTTTTTGGTAGTTTGTAAATGTGTGTGTAGTGTAAGCATGCCTTTTGTCATATGTACTTGAACATCTGTTGTGTGGCCATCTTACGCTTTTCTTTCGTAGGGGAAAGTGGTTTCTGTATTGTAATTATTTTTGTGTATTGAAAGGGCTTTTCTGTTCGTTATTTGTCTGCAGAAGTATTTGCTGAAAATGCTGTTGTATTTGAATAAATTTCTGGAAGATTAATTACACGTATACATAGTATTAATTGTTTAACATGCAGTAGTCGTGATTTCTTTTGCTTTGCCTCCCTGCATCTGTGTTTACCTCTGTGAATATACAGCATATGCATCTTCAATACATCTGAGATTCACATAATCCTAGCAAAAGCCTTAAATATCTGTATAACTGTTTGCAAAGACAGCCGTACTTAGAGTTACCTTGATGTCTCACCTGCTTTATGGCGTACTCAGAAAATTTGGAATGTCTTTGAGTGGTGGCCAAGGCAGAGATTCTGAGGCGGTGCACACAGGAGCGCTAGGAACTTGCTCTGATTGTTCCAGCTACGCTTTTGAGAAACAAGGGCAGTTTGGTATAGAAAATACTACCATTATGAGATGAGGCATTCAGAAATCCTTCAGAACACCTATGGTCTGTTCCCAAAAAGAAATAGATTTTTAACCATGCTTTAAAGATTTTTTTTTTTTTAATATCTTTCCAAGATGTTGGGCTTTAAAAAAGTAAAGGATATTAATAATAAGATTTCAGTGGCGGTACAGCATCAGTGTTAGTTCTAACCTTCTGTGGACCAGAACCAATTAAAACCAGTCTGTGAAAGCTGTGCAGTGAAGGCTCCTACAGGTGGCATCAGTTTGTTACAATTTGTTGTTTTATTAATGCTGACAACTTAGGCCAGCAGTAGCATTATCTGTGTCAACTGAATCGCCCTAACATGTCCACATTTAATCTGGTATTATCAGCAGTCTTTTTCAGAAAGTTAATCAGCATCTCATTTGCATTTGTTAATTAGGGTTAATGTGTGCTAATTGATTTTTTGATGCTTGTAGAGTTCCATTAAACCCAGTTAGGTACAGTTGCTGGTGCTCCTCATTCATGTGAATTATAGTGATCACATTTTTGTTGAATCAGTGCCAAACAGGGAACCCGCATCATAATTATAGCTAATTAACACAACATGATGTCCTGCACTAATGTGCTTTCCTATTAGTGTATGGAAGTTATAAATTCCAAACTTAAATATTTACTGAAGCAATGCAAATGTTTATAATGTCATTCCAAAACAAAATGATTGACCTTCATTTTAAAGAAACTTCCACTAAATCTGAGTTGCTGCCTCACAGAACTCGATTAAGAAATGCCTTGGTTCACCGGAATGTCTCACCTTTGCTGACCTAGACTTTTTTCCTGGAAAATGGTCTCCGATTTAGATGCGCAAGCCGTTGGCTCTGTTCCTTGTGTTGCCGTTCATACAGTCATGTAAAAGATCTAACTTTTAATATCTGTTCCTCTGTTCTTGAAGAGCACTGAAAGCACACATGGGACTCCTTTGCTGCGGTATACACAGATAATTTGGTGCCAGAATGCATTCTTATGGCACAAAAACGTTACGTTGTGAAACCACTACTGAAAGAGGCAAATTTTCAAGCAGCTACGTGAGAATGAGCAGCAAGAATGTAAGAAGGGTTTGACATTACCAGCCATGTATTTGCCATTTGTTGTTGCATTGCTCTTCTTCCAGATGACGCAACTGAAAAATTCCCTTGCACCCTCACCACCTAAAGTTCTGTTAGGGTGATGTTGTTACTGTTTCAGAAAACCTCTGCCATTCATTTTTGTGGATTACATTATTGTTATTACATTTACTGACAGTGTCCGAGTCTTGATGACTTCACAACTAAACTAGCTATTTTAGCAAAACACAAGGAAGATGCGGGAATAGATGTTTTACCTCAAAAAAATGTTCATAAGGACAGGTGGAATATTTTCCTGATGTGAAATAAATTAAATTATTGGAAGCATATATAGTAAAAATCACATGAAAAATTATTGAATTATAATTAATCTCCATAAACTACCAATGCTTTTACACGCAGGCTTGTTGCACGAACACAATATGGCAAAAATGAGGCTACTTACTTTCATGGGAATGGCTGTGGAGAATAAAGAAATATCATTCGACACAATGCAACAGGAACTCCAGATTGGAGCTGATGATGTAGAAGCGTTTGTTATCGATGGTAAGAACTGAAGTACTGTACTTTACACAGTATGACTCATACACATATTACTAGTGAACCATACCTTTTATAGTCTTCTAAGCTAATGGTAAATATTCAGAAAAGTGCTTATTTTTAATTTTCGTGTTTGTTACAAGATATAACTGCAAAATTTCATGCTTAAAGACATGCCTAATTGTTGTCTTTTAAACTGTTTTTCTTTTCAGTGATAGGAACTGTATTTCATGTAATTCTTTATAGATCTAATAAATTGTTTGCAGGTTTAATTTGTCATCTGGTTTGTTTTTCTGCCATTAAAACAGGATGCGTTTGTAGGGGAGAGAAGTTAATAAAAACTGTACAGGATATTGCTTTAATAGATTGGCACCAAACAATAGGGTTCATGCATGACCTTCACCTTGTTACTTCATTTTGCTTTTCTGCCTACTAGACTGTTAAAACCAACAGCAAAACAATATTGAAGTGAACCACTGTGTTTTAACGTTTGTATTCATCTAATTTTGAAGGGGTTTTATGCAGTTGAATACCTTTGCACTGTCTTGAAAATATTGCTCAAAACAGCATTGCTTTTTTGCAGCTGTAAAGACAAAGATGGTCTACTGCAAAATAGATCAGACACAGAGGAAAGTAGTTGTCAGGTAAGACTTAATTCTTCACAGCATTTTGCAGAACTTAGTGTGTTCTAATTATTTCACTTACATTTGTAGAATATTTTAACTAGAAGCAAGGTATTGTTCCTGTCAGTTGCTGGTAGTTAAATAGTTGCCATTTATCATAATTTTATTAAAGCTCACACTGAATGTGATTAGCTTATTTAATGAAAGAGTCCTATTTTCCAGCACATTTCATTTAATGACCTAATAGTGACAAGAATACTAATGACTCTTGTTGTTTTAAATATTTGGGAAGGCTACAGAATTCTCTAACTGGTAAAGTGCAGCCCTTTATAGACAAAATAAAAAATTTCCTATTCATGTGTGAGAGTAAAGTAATGCTACGAAAGAGTTATTAGGTGAGCATGACACCTAGTAATCGTCTTCCAATTTTGTTTTACTTCTCTAGTCACAGCACACATCGGACTTTTGGAAAGCAGCAGTGGCAGCAATTGTATGACACTCTAAACACCTGGAAGCAAAATTTGAATCAAGTGAAAAACAGTCTCCTCAGTCTCTCGGACACCTAAAATTTTTTTTTTTACTTAGTAGTGTCACTGTAGATGAAATTTATTCCAAACTTTGACAATTTGTGAATGTTTCCAAAAATGTATGCAATTGGTATAAAGAAGCTAAATATTCAAAACTGCAACACAAAAAGCAATAAAACTAACATGGAAAAGTATCTTCTGTTGATTTTCTTACATAATTAGCAACAACAAACAGTAGCAGTATTGGTTATGTTTTTTCTGTTCTTATTTAAGTTTACAAAATGAGGATCTTTCTTTGCAGGAGATGTGGGGAGGAAGGGAAGGGAGATCAGAGAAATGGTAGTGGAAGGAATTGTAAAGTAAAAGAAAATTTCCCTTACACCCTATGGGAGGAAGAATGTGAATCAGTTAGAAATGAAGCTTTATGAAGCAAGATCTGCTGCCTTATCGCTGTAAATCATACCTGATGCTTTAGTGTGGAAAGAGACCTTACTGATACACAGTCAACTACAACAGATATACTTCAATAATATGGCAGTAAAGGTAAGCAGAAGATTGAACTGCTGTAAGTAGTTGTCAATGTCTGTAGAAACCATTGTATTTTGAAACAGTTGCAACTGATTTTACTTGAAAACTGGGTGAGCAGTCTGACAGAGAAACCAAATTGAAGTTTGAGCCCAGAGTTCTGAGGAGCGGGAGAAGGGTACTCAAGTAATCTTTTAATTTGTATTTAATGGATATTAAAACATTAACTTGTGAACTTTTTAACTTCGGACAAAGCCCATACTAACTTAAATTTCATCGTAGAAACAGAGAATTAAAGTTATTAGTAGGGATCGTATCCATTTTTGAACATAAAGGTCTATATGCTGTATTAAACATGAAAGCACAGCGCTTACTCTATATGAAAGCCTCTACAAGTCTGGTTTACGTAAGTGATTTATCTGTCCCTAAAAGACATGCTTTTTATCTCCTGCCAATGATCGTCACTGGCCTTCTTCATATTTTCTTTTTCTTGCTGAATTAAGTCTCTCCAAACTCAGGAATTTCTCAATTTCTTCTATTTGGTTTTGTATGATGGAGTTATGACTGGAACAGCTGTCCTCATCTGTGAGTGCACTTTCACTTCTCACTGGAGTTACCGTCATGTGAGAAGACTTCTGCTCATTCTGTAAAGCAGTAAATCCTTCTTTCCCCTGACAGAACACAAATTTCGCAGCTAGTTAATAATCCAGTGAAATTCAGGTACAAAGGTTCAAATTGTTGGATTTTGCTGAGCATTAAGCAAGCAAGGAAACGTGAACAGAAATATAAGTCAATTTTAAAAAAATACATTTAATTTGCAGTGCTTGCTTCAGCTTTAATTTAGAAAACTTGATAATTGATAAATACACTTTTATAAACGAAACCTTAGCATAAGACTTAGTACAGAAGAGTATGATGAGAAAAAAAAGACAACCTTGTGCTAGAATGCAGATTAGCAAAATAAATAGTTTAATCAAACAGTTTAATGTTGCATTTCTATTGCTATGCAAGCATTTGATTAACAAACCCCAAAATCATGAGGTTTATAGTGCTAACTCCCTCTGTGCTTTGCTGCATAGATTAGAAAGCAAACATCACTAACTAATGCAAGGTCTGTAATAGGTTGGTTTTTTGATGTTAAAAGATCTTTTTGCTCTTGGAATAGTTTTAATTATTGTTTGATTGATAACTTCATATCTATCCAAATGAAACACATGTGGCAACACAGTAGGGAAAACGTTTTTTGCTTGAGTGGCGAGTTCTCCGCTCATAACCCAATATCGTGTGGCTCTTGAGGGGGCCAGTGTGCAGCACCAGGCCCCTGCCTGAACCTGGGTGCACAGCAAAGCCCTGTTACACAGAGCCAGCCTTCATACTTCATTGCAAGCCACTAGTCAAAATCTATATAAAACAGCACATGGGGTTGCATCTGTTCTCTACTAATAATCCAAGAGAAAAACATTCATTTAGGTCTTACACATGCAGAAGTGAAATTTTCCAGTGAAATAAGGCCATGCCCTGTAACTTGGATTTTACTGGAGACAACAAGTGTTTAGACCTCTTTGGAGAATTAATTGCAGTTAGGTAATACATACAGCATTTTAATACAGTTCTGTAACAGTGGGTTTAGAATAAAGCTTCAAAAATAATCTCAGCTGTCAAACTAAAAGGCCTCAGCATTTTCACAATAAAATACAAGTAAACCACGTGTCTTACTGCCAGCACTGAGTAATATGGCAACCTATGGGACACATATGCATAAAAAACATTAATTGCTGAATAGTAGGACTGCACAGTTAGGGACCTGTGTTTAAACTGAGCTGAGGATCCTTATTCACCCTTACCTTAGTACTCAGGTGTATACAAACTAATGTTTGAAATAGTTCCTCATCTTTTTTACTAGAATTTTAAGTGCACCTGTTGGCTTTCTTTTTAATTTTTATCACTTTTTAGAGTATTGTGCTTTGGTTGAATGAGATTACCCAAATCGTAGGAGGTGAAAATCTGCTCTAGTTATAATCATACATGTCAGTCAACACAAACTGAGCAGCAAAGAAGACTGCTGGGCCTATTTTTAATCTCCCAACAGCTTTTTCATATCAGTCATAAAAAATGACAAATTTGAGGACGGAAGGTATTAGAATGACACCAACACAGAAGGGAGTGGTCTGTATGTCCCAGGCTGAGATTTCATACATTAAGTATTTGGAAACTAATATAAGTTCACACCAGCAAGGCACTCTGTTCGTATCCATCTCAGCTTTTACTTAGCCAGCACATAAGGAGTTTTAGTTTGAAGGTAACAAAGCAGATGTAACCACAATTAGGTAATGAAATACGGCTTTGTATTAGCTGTAGATCTGGTATTTTAGTTCACTCATTTCCAAAAACTGTCAGCTGATAAAGGGAGGGTGAGGGACAGCAAGCAAGGCAGAGCGAGAAAAGTGCTCTAACTGGTCAATTCCTGGCTCTACCTCAGTGAGCAAAAGCAAGAGAGATATGATAAATATCACCACTATGTTTGGTGAAAAATCCACCTCGCCATCATTCCCAAGCAGTCTCATGTTAGGAAAGCTGAGTAATTTAAAAAATAAGCCTTTACTTCTGAATTTCAGAGGCTTAATGCTAATGGCATTGAGAGCATCAGCCAACTTTCTCTCTTGAAAACACTATATATACACGCTGAGCTCAAACCTTGTCCAAAGACGACAGTCATTAACTACCTGAGAAATATCTCTAGAACCTCTTCTATAAAGGAAGGCTAACTGCAGTTGTAAATTATTGTATCACTTTTGAATAATATGTTTAACATTGGGTCAAATCCTAATACAGCAGTTACAGCTGTCCAAGCTCCACAGTCTAACATCGATCTAAAAACGCAGTGCGAGCCATTGCTAGTGCTATCCTGAATGACGTTGCCTTACAGGGATAACAATAGGTTTCTTTTTAATTCTTTGCTTTTACACATTTGTCTAATGTTACCCTGCTAAATAATAAGATAACTCTAAATATGGCATCACATAACTGCAGCATAGAATAAACAGACAGGCTCTAATTCATAGGTATGCTGAGTTTTTAGTCTTTCACAGATTCTTTTAAATAACATGCTTCTATCAAGTAATAAAGGAAACAATGTTTTTATATTTTTACATACTACTTTTTTTTTTTCTTTCTTTTTTTAACTCCTACTTTTACTGTAGGTGATGATTTTTACTAGGGTACACAATGAACTACCCTCTTCCTCCCCTCCCAAACAGACTGGTTAGCATCTGTTTGATTCATATGCTGTGACTTTTTCCTGCTGCTTTCTATCAACTTTAATTGTGAAAAATGGTGCCTTGTTGCCCTTTTGATATTATTTTGGAGATTGACTCAGTCTTAAAGTGTCCAGATGTGTACAGTTGTACAAATATCTGTGGAATTAGCTCACTGAGGTCTGGTCCGCAATATTTTTAATTGACTTACATGTTCTGTGGGAAAAGAAGAATCATAAAAAGCCTTTGCTGTAGCATTCCATTCTTCACTCGGGTCTCCCTGGGGGTCTTGGTGCATACTAGAGGTATTCAAAGTGTCGGCAGCTCTGTTCAAACTGGTAGAACCTGATTGACAAAAAGGAAATGGTAACAACTGCAATTTAGTCTCTAGGCACTAAATGTAAAGTAACTAAACGGCTGGTTTACCTCTGATCTTAAAAAATAAAATATTTTTGTTTTAAATCACTGATTGTCTGTTGTAGGCTTTTCCCTCTTTATTTTTTTCTTTCATATACTTCTGCATCTATTTCGTCTATAAAGATAAGGTATGTTTCTACTCTGATGAAAAATGTCATTGTCACATATTAAGTTAATGACAAAATTGTGATTTATAGAAAATGCATATATCCTGATTATTCTGTTAAGACTCACTGTCTGATAATGATAATAAAATATGTAATTACTGCCATCCTGACATCATATTCCAGGGTCACTTGTAATAAAAAAGACATTCTAAATACAAAGTCAGGCTATAGCTATCTACTAAAGGTAGGAAGGGCAAACAAGTAGATTAATCATGGGAGAGTATAAGGCTCCAATCCTGCAGTCGCTTTATGCACTGCTAGTAGACTCCATTGAAACCAGTATCAAGTTCAAGTATTAAGATCAAAATGTAAGCGTACTTTCACAATTGCTCATAAAGCAAACAGCGGTTTTGTCCCTATGCAAATGGCTGTTGGTCACTGCTACATTAAGTAAATCTTTGTTTTGCTATGAAAATACATGTTGCCTCATGGTTACGTAACAGTTAATCAAGGATACTGTATTTTTCTCTTGGGAGGAAGAGGAAAACAGTTATGAGTTTGTGTTTGTTTCTTTTTTAATAGTTCACCTGGAAGATCTTGCCCATTCCCAGTTCATTCCTCCCATTTACTGATGTGGAGTGGCTGCTTTTTGGAAATCAAGACTTGTATAGGTAGTAAATTGAATTGTGGTTAGGCAGTAAGAGGAATTCTCTCAGATAGTAAACTCTTTCACCAATGCTCTTCGCCTTTAGGTCTCCCATATGATTAAACTGTTTGTGCTTCAGTAAGTAAAAAAAGGAAAAAGAATTTAGGGACACAGTCCATATGGATTCCACTCCAGGTTTGCCATTTGGGATAAATCTCAAAACAAAACAAAACCAACCACAATAAATCTTGGAAGCTGCAGTGCTGAGTACCACAACAACTAACTCTTCAGTGCCCTGACAGTGAGGTTCTTTTGTCTCCAAAACAGGTACAGGATTCAGAGAGGTCAGCAAGCTGAAGTAGGGATCTGTCTAAATTAGGCAGTGTGCTGAGTGAGAGGCAGATCTGGGACCCAGACCAAGATCCTCACGTGAAGTTTTGCTAGAATTCAAGAGGTCTGGTGACTGTATTGGTCTCTCGGCCACTCATCTGAGGAGTAAGAGTTATATTAAAATCCCTACCAACTCCTGTGGATGAACCTATCAGAGTCACTTCTTGGAATTACAGTACTTTGCATACAGAAAGGTTTCTGACAAAAGGAGGAGGAACATGTGGAAGAACTTCAGATAGTGCTATGTGTTCTTACAGAAAAGATACAGGTAGGATGTCACATAACTATGCGTTCATTTTCTTGAAACAGGTATCAAAATTCACATTATTAAAAGAAATAATTTACCATCTGAGATCAGGATTCTGCTACGTTGCTACCACCACTGTTGTTTTGGGGACAAAGACTTTTCTGAAACTGAACTTCAAAAAATTATGTGTCCTTGTACAAATATACATAGACAAGATACCAACTACAGAGACAAAATTACCTAGAAACCTAAATTAGTAACACCAGAACAATATAAAGAAACCAGACTGCTGGTTTTCTGTCTCGCTGCCACTGGCCACAAGTGTAAGGAACAGGGTGTCCGTTCGGCTCTTTGTATGTTCAAGGAGCAAAGCTCAAAACACTATATCAACAAAACCTCGAACAGACACAAACACCCTATGTCGTGGATCTGGCTCTCTTGAAAAACATATCTCTCGTCTACAAAAGCAAGGGCTTTCACTTCTTCCAGAGACTGAGAGATCATCTGCTTTTAAGCTTACAGCATGCATAAAGAATAGAATCCTCAGGCAAGCTGTATTTTGAGAAAGCAAGGCACCACTTACATTATCTTTCACTATGTCCTGTTACTGAAGTAGAGGAATACCTGTAAGTGAACCAAAGTCAATTTACTGTAGAAATATAGACGATGCTTTTATTACTTTGGTAAAAGATTGAGTTTAAAAATGGCACCTTTAGTAAATAAATATAGGGGTAATCTAGCAGCTAATTTTATTGCAAAACAAATCTGTTTTTCCATGTTTCAGTAATGATTTAGAAACACCCGGAATAATGTTCATATTTACTGTTCTGCATATGCAAAATACTGCTCAGCAAATAATCAGCAAGTGCCAACAGTAGATGAAAAAGCACCTTGAGCACTCATAACAGCTAGGTGTCATTTCCAGAGCTTCAAAGACTATAAACTTCTCCTTTCACACATTCAGCGATGCAGATGGTTTTAAGTGTCCATCTGAATAAAAGATGTACAATAAAATAAAAAGTAAACTTTCTCTAAGCCCCATTCAAAGAAGCATCTACTGGTTCGAAAACTACCCTAATTTTTATGCAAAATGAGAATGATTTCCAAAAGCTGCTCAGTGCATTTCAGATATATGCAGAGCCCTGACAGAGTCTGCTCTACATTAGGGTTAGAAATGCCTATAAAAATTCAGTTTGTCATTGCACTGCTTTTCTTTCACAAAGGGAAATGAGAGAAAAGTTTATTTAATCAGATAATTAAGCAAACAAAAGCTGTTTTGTTTAGCTGCATTTACACTATAAATTAACAGAGAAATCTCATCTTTTTTTTTCTGCCATACAACTAAAATGTCAGAAGGTTTACATTTTTTT
Organism: Opisthocomus hoazin; assembly: GCF_030867145.1. NCBI lineage: Eukaryota > Metazoa > Chordata > Aves > Opisthocomiformes > Opisthocomidae > Opisthocomus > Opisthocomus hoazin. Next base: position 9,636,184 of record NC_134420.1, read on the forward strand.
AACACTACACTAAACTTAGATGCAGAAATTTCACATTTTGATCATTTTTCTAAGTATATTCAAAACATAAACGCTTATTTTTCTTACCTAGTCCTGTTTCTTTTCTGTCCAGATTTTCAGTGAGATTTTGACACTGTGTTTTTGAAATAACCTTTGTGTTTTCCACTAAGCACAGTAGTTTCTCTTTCAAAAGGGAAGGTTCCTTAGAAGCTGAAGTCCATGGAGCTTGATCTCTCATTTGATTTACTCTTGAACAAGAACTGAGGTCTAAAAAATTGAAGTATACTGGAGTTTTGTCAGCTTTTTTATCTGAGGATGAAAGATCAAAGGATGACCTTCCACTTCTGTTTACTAAATTTCCAGATGCTCTCATGGGTAAAGAGCATGATTCTTTCAGGTGACCCTCAGCAAACTTCCTTCCTGGAACTGTACTATTCAGTGAGTCCTTTTTCTCTTTTAACAACGTGTTATTTGTTGAATTATTAATCTCCAGGGAATGTCCATTTTTGATGGAGTGTATCTGAGTATCATCATTAGCTTTTTTACATAGAATTAGTTTACTTGTACTAACGCTATCCGTTGGGATTTTTTTATTCGCAATTACTTGAAAACCATCAGCCTTTACTGGAGATACGGCTTCAGCGTTCAAAGTGCATGTATTTGTAGCATTCCATGTTTGTTCAGTACTGCCATGTTCAGGTTGTTTGCTGGGCATGTCATCCACATTTATTCCTATTTCTGTTTGGGGGGGGCATAAATTGAAAGTACCTAAGAGAGACATATTATCAGTATGTTCTTTTGTGGCATGATCACTTCTTGCATTGTCACAATCAACAGTTGGTAGGTTTTGGCCATCAGGTGCTGGAACACCAGTACTCCTCAGTGCACCACTTCTGTTTATGGTTCTGACATTTTCACCATAATTTCTGTCTTCAGCATCTACGCATGTCTGTTGAAAAGGAAGTTTATGTAAACCACTCAGCTTTAGCAGGCTTTTTTCTGTTTTTTGTGCTCCATTGCCTACATAATTGCCACTCTCCAGCAAGCTACTTTTTTGGTATTCTGTTTGAGAATTTTCTTTAGTATAAGGTAGGATGCCAAAACTTAATTCCTTAGCTTGATGACTATCTGTGCTTCTCTCACACACAGCATTCTTCTCAGTGCAAAGAGCCACCTCAGACTCGGTTTTGGGTGCTTTAGGTGTAAGGACACTTTTGTTGTGTTGTATGGTATTTGATTTTTTATCTGCCTTAGTACAAATTGATTCATCTACAGTATTGCATAATTCTTGCTTGCTAGAGTCGGTCTCCTGGCTTGCATTTTTCTTGTAGACGCCTACAGTGTCAGTACTGTCTAAAAAGACCTTTCTTGTTTGCGTGTGGCATGCTGCTAATGGTTCAGTGCTGTCCTGTGGCTTTTGTTCTACATTTGCGTTGTTTTCCTCCAGTAATATTCTACATCTTGCTCCTAGATTTTCTGCTTCTTTGCACTCAGTGACATGTATTTCCGAGGTCTGTCCTTGGGTAATTAAATCAGTATCTGTGCAGAGCGTATTCCTGGGAGAAGCCTCCCTTTGCTTTTCTTCATAAGGGCTAGCAACATTAATTTCATCCTTAAAATTGTTTTCAAGAACTTGTAAATCTGTTAGAGTAAGTGTATGCTCTAGTTAGTGACAGATAGCCTGGAGGTTAAGTAATGCTTTATTTTTATGGTTTAAAATTTCCAAAGAGATAGACTCAAGATTAGTATCAATACTGATTTTTCTTATCTTACATTACACACACAAGTCTTTCAAAAAGTTGCTGAAGATAAATACTGTATTATGGTAACTTGCAAAATATTTATAAACTGTTCAAACAAAGTATATTAATGTTCTGGCTTATAGTTGAGATATTTCACAACTGATATCTGTCAGCCTTATTATCGAAAGGGGTTTTCATTATGAAATGATAACACATACTTAATTAGCCATTGTGTGTCTACATAAGGTTTAAGCCACTGGTTACTAATACAACTGTATTTGTCTTTATGTTTGAAAGTGTCATTTTTAGCTAAACGGAAAACCAACACAAACAAAACTGTTTAAGTTACTATGTTCATATCAAAAGGAATACGCTCTGACTCAATGGTAGTAGACCAGTGAGGAATAACAAGCATTTCAATATCAGGTGTTTTCTGAAAGATACACTTGAAGGCTGTGAGCATTGATCCTTTAAAGCAGTCACTTTACAGTTGATAAGTAAGTTGCACTTATCTTTGCTACATTTTAGAAACTGCGCATTAGAGACTAAGTACATTTTCTTTAGGTGGCTTCAAAAAATTACTTACTGGAGTTACAAAGTGCTTTGAATAGAAAAGCATTATGAATATCCACATGAACAGACTTTCGTTGTCCTGTGCAGAGCAATCACTCTCTGCCTTTTTTCATTGTTTTATGATAAAGGGAAAGTCCTTGTTTTTGCTTCCAAACACTTCTATACAAGTTATGGTTCTGCCTAACCCTTACTCACTTCCTGAGCTGGCATGCAGAAAGAGTTTGAGGGGTTACAGCAGATGGATCTTACTTAATGGCCCAGGGCAGCCACTAGAAGTACTGTGCTTTCATGCAGAGCTTTGAGAATTTATCATAGAGTAGCACTACTGACACCAAGAATTTTACTGTTGTTGGTACAAAAACATTTAATTCAGGATTCCAGCATTCTCATCATGTACTGTAACTGTAAATATTTATCCTTTCTTCAGCAATACTACTTATCTTTATTATCCATGTAGTGTTATTACTTTGTTTTATCTGTATTTCTTCAATGCTTAAAGAGGAGTCCATTGTGTTTTTCACTTCAGTTTCTTCATTGTGTCCAAAATCACAGTCTTTTTTTATTATAGACTGCATGCACTCATGTTCTTTCTGAATAGCCTGTACTTCACTGTCTTTTGAGTGTTCTTGACCACCCTAGCATAAGAAGGCACAAAAGATTATACATATTTTAATAATTAACTACACTCACTGATTAGATTTAAAGTTCAGGACTTAGATTTAAAATTATTTTTACAATTCTCATGGAAAACAAAGACCATTCACTTGAAGTATACAAAGGTAATGTAAATGGAGAAAAAAAGCAGACTAATACCCTAGAAGAGTAGGAAAGAAATTACGTCCTGCTACATTACAGTCCACAAAGAAAAGTTATACATATAGACAGAAGGAAGGAATGTGTGTTACATATGTTCTGACTGGATCACTCCCTCTGTCTGCTGGCTAAATCAGTGAACTGCTCAGGAATCACCTGCAGAAAAAACCTGCATGATTGCTAATTACACTCAAACACATGTGCATACACACACATATTAATGCTATTTTTTTTTCCTAACAAACCACCTAAGGTCTTTAACTTTGTTTCATAGACAAATAAGGCTTATGAAGTTGCAACTCCTGTCAGTCAGTTCCTCATTCCCTCCCAGATGGCTTTTTAACCTGAATTTGAGTCAGAGGAAATGAAGACACATCCTTTATCATCATCAGCTGTTTGGCAGCTGAAGACAGGAGCACATGCTGGCTCTTGCCCTAAAGATAGGATATAAAAGTAGGTAGATGTAGGAGGGAGCAGGGGTATTGCTTAGTCCATAAAAGATGTGAGAAAAAGCTGAAGATACTTGGGTGACTGGAGGTGTTGCAAAAGAAAGGCTGGGATGTGGGAGGGAGTTACAAGTGCGGTGCTTGGGCATTGGATATGTGGGGAGGACAGAGCGTATTGCAAAATGGAGGGAGGCACGTAGACAACACTGGTAAAAAATGGGATTATTGCAGTGGTGGCATAGTAGATGATGTAGAATGCAAATGTGCTGGAAACAATTTTCTACAGGTCACAGAAACATCCTGATGCTCCCAGCTTTGCTACTAAGGGGGAGGGAAGAGTCATAGTGAATGGAGAGCATTCTAAAAATACTTTTCCTCTGCCAAATAATGCACCTTCAATTTGAAGTTTCAATTGAAATTTCTTTCTCTTTTCCTCATATTTTATTATAATCTTCCCTGTCATTCTGATTTGGAAATTGTAAGTATTACATCTTTTTTTGTTTTCTAAGTTTTTAATAAGTTAATTTTGCTTCTTGGCTATACACAGCCTTGGCATCACATTTTCAAGCTTTTCTTTTGAAATACAAATACTAGAAGTGTCCTTTTTCTTTCATGAAAGCTGTAATTCTTTTATAAATCTCTTGCTTCTAGGAGCTGTTTCTTTAGACAGAAGCACCAGGCAACACAGTATAACTGTGCATGTGACTCTCTTGTACAGGTACAGTGCAACTTACCACACTTGTTGGTATGGGCTGAACTGCTGAATGCACCTGAAATAAACACGATAAAGTGTTCTTAGAAAGGGAGAAAGGTTACAGGAGTCCTTTCCAGATGGGTTGAATAAACCTAGTTTCCATTAAGTTCACATGGCTGTTCAGCCCTTCAAAAATAGGTCCAAGATACATAAACTAAGATGCCTACAGATCAGAACTATTAAACCTGATTTTAATTTTTTCCCTGTGACTTAGTAAAATCTAACTAAGCAACATACATATACCTAAGATGGCCTTTCCCTCAAAGTATTTCAGACTATGAAATTCAACACCTTCTCAAAACCACATCTCCCTGTACATAGACACACAAAATAATTACAATAACCCATTGCTAGGTGTAGCCCTATTCTCTGATGTTACACACAGCTCTATAGCTGTATTACAAATTATATGACACTAAATGTGAACCACGGTAAAGTTAAACTAAATTGTAATGAGGTCTGACATTGGACCTTTCTTTTAAGAGAGGCCTTTGTTTAATTACTATTCCACTGGTGATCAGTATGAAGTTTACATACATCCTAAACTTCATGCCCCACAAATAATCGCAGGGATTTCAGATTGCACTATGTAAAAATAAATATATGCACATTTCCTTGCAATACTTGGAGCCATAGTCAAGATCTAAATCATAGCCAATTCCTTGCCTTTTTATGTTTTATAGACACTGACTCATTACTGATACGTGGTGAAATTCCACAGATTAGAATAATCAATATGATCTGTTGCAGCTCCTGTAATATCTTGGCAGTGTTCCACTGGAGATTTGACTCAGCCTAACCTGCCTAGCTTTTGAAATCTTATGATCATACAACACAAAGTGGTAGGGCAATTTGCCATAAGATAGTGTAACATATATATTTAGAAGACATCTCAGACTTCTTTTGCATTTATGAGTCTATATCTACTTTCAAACACATAGGGTTGTCTTAGTAGGCACAAGTACTGTTTATCATGAACGACTGATTGTGTGCATTGATTCTGCATCCTAAACTTCATTCATATTTCATTTTCATTCATGGAAATAATGATTTTTAGAAGTTATACAATTTGCATTATACCTTGTAGAATTCTTACAGCTTTGGCACAATGAGTACTCATTTCAAGTCTAACTTCCATTGTATTATTAAACACACACCCGCAGCTATGTATGTGTATATATTCATAAATGTGTCTATGTATGTTTGTAAGCTATAAACATACATACATGTATTGTGAAGAAATTAGTTTTAAGTTCTTCCAAATTCTAAAATATTACGGTTTGTCATTTTACTGACAATTCATAGACTAGTTCTAAAAAATAATCTGTCTTTACAGTCCTAGTGTCTTCCTATTTTCCTAACACTGAAAGCAAAATCGTATAGATGCAAAATGAATTATCCCTTCTTTGAATGATAAATCATTATTTGGATGTAAAAACTAATGGAAAAAAATATATAACCAATACTCAACAACAGAATAAACTCAATGCTCAGGGAAAGGTTTTCTTATGGCTTATGACTCAATTTTTTCAGTCTTATAAAGGACTGGAATATGAATCTGCAATCCAGTTTAAGTAAGGGATGACACATAGCGGCAGGGCTACATGCCCTTCCTTTTGCTATAAAAGACCATCTTCATGTGCTTAACCACTTGCTGACTTCTGATATGTGTTCTGAATATAGAGCTGAATGTGGATTTAGTTCACCCAGAAATTCAAGCTCAATTCTAGTTCAACCTGCACTGCATAAAACAGGCTTTTAACTCCTGCATTGATTATTTCTTGAGCTTGCTATGCCTTTGATGATTCTTAAAGATGCTAAGTGAAATACAGTTTGGTTTGTTTTTGGTTTTTTTTAAACTAAAGACCTTAGATAATCTATATGTTGATAAAATAAATCTTCTGATCTGTCCCATGTTACAGAGGCTGAAATTAGTTCCTCTGAGTAGAGGTGGACTTATTTCCACACTTCCAGGGAACTTAAATACATATGAAGTCAATGGGTCTACCACAGTAGTTGAGAAACACCCATGCAAAATACATTTCTGAAATAAGATTTTGTAAAGACAGATTAAGATAATTGCTATGTATTATGTATATAAATTTATTAATCAAGTAATGAACATCTCAGGTTTCTATGATACAAGCACCCCTCTCGCTGGGAACATTGTCTGAGTACAGTAAGTTTTAATAGGATCTTGGATCATTGATTACATCAGATAAATTTTTAGGTTTAGCAATGTCAAAGGAAGATCAGTGGACATGACAGCCAGATTAGAAAAACTGTCATGTCTCTCATTCTCTAATATTTTTACAATAATTTGAAAGTACTGCAGCTATTAGAGACACTTACCTGCAGATTTTCCACTTGCTCAGAATGCTGATTTCCCTGAGGAGGAGGATAATCTTCAAGATGTCTATGAACTCCTTTAAGGGAATTGAGCTCATTTTTAATAGTGTCTATCTCTCTTCTCATATTTTCCTCCTGTAATAATTGAGGGTACACAGAGTACACAAACATAGATCTTTACTGCATATTCAATGCATATTCCCATCCCTGGAAACATTCAAGGTCAGGTAGGACGGGGCTCTGAGCACCCTGATCTAGTTGAAGATGTCCCTGCTCATTGCAGGGAGGTTGGACTAGATGACCTTTAAAGGTCCCTTCCAACCCAAACTATTCTATGAAAACCAGTATTTTACAGGGGTATCAACAGCATAGCAAATTAAAGTAAATAATTAAAAGGAAGTATAGATGTTAAGGAATTGCTTTGTACAAAGGCAGATAATTTTGAGCCCTTTCATTCAAACCAAAATTTTAACCACATTTTCATTACAGACTATACTTTTTATTAATTGGGGTTTTTACAATTTACTTCAAGTAGCAATACTCAAAAAAGTGGGATTTGTCTTTGTAGCTTTCTTCATTTTTTTGCTCAAAGATAAACATGCTAGTCAACATTCATTACCTACATTGTCAAGAAACTACAACAGCAAATATTTTGCTTGGCACTTTACTTCTGTAAATAGCCTCAAGCATCCAATGCTTCTTCAGTGATGATGTAACAATTAAATCTTGTAGTTAGAACAAAAAGGATGGTCAAAAATACAAGTTGTAAAAAGAACAGAAGGGCAGTTTTACAGAAATACCTTCATTTAATTTACAAATATTTTCAGAGCAGTGTATAATGTTAACATTATCCATTATGATGCTATACTTTAAGATACTGAGAGATGAAATTTCTAGTTAGCCATAGCAGAAATATATATAGAAAAAAAATTATCTTCTAAAGAACAGTTGCAAACATTCCTGGGAAATAGGCAGGGCCAATTCCCATGTCTATACAGAAAACTATGGTGTAAGACTCTCCTAGGAATCAAGGTGGTCAAATCTTCTCAGGGCAGTGAACATCAGAACAGTTCACTACTTTTTTAGTCTCATGGTTGCAGTCATCTCCATAGTGGCTGCACTCAGAAGAGTTAGCCTTAGAAAACAGGATTACAAGGACAACCTTGCATTATTTCCCCACAACTTCCCTGATAATCTACTACCAAATTCAAAACCTTTCTGGCAGTAGGTGCCAATTATGTAGAAATAGAAAAGATAGACAAAATGCTGCTTAGAGTCCGGTTTCCACACACTAACTGGATTTGTCTCATTGAAGAAGTATTAATCTTTCTCACTTGTAAACATGCATTTATTATTGCAGACAATTTTCACAGCTACAATATTTTGCTAATTATTTTGGATTAAATAATTACCGAAGTATTCTTTAAAAATAAAGTAGTAGTAAAAAGAATGGCAAATATTGAAGACAAATTATTGTTTAGGTGTACACAGAGGTTAATTCACTGAAAGGATATACAAGTTTTTTACCTTTTCTTATTCCCTTTTGCCTTACAGTCCGTGCTGAATAACTCTTGTCAAATCAGGACCTCTGCTTTAATGCAAGCCTTCAGTATCTCTACCCAATTCAGCTTGAGGTTGCCTTTTTTATTTTCTCTGGGCGTGTAGCCCTTCTGAAGTACCTTTAGCCTATGTGGGTTTACATTCGTTTTTTATTGTATGACAGTTTACTGATATTTTTTTCAGGGTACAAGACCGCAGCCTAGTAATGCTGGTATTCTCTGAATAAATTGCGTAAAAAATTGTAAATCTTCTGAAAAACACATAATATTCAATGTAAACTAAAAACTATATCAGCTTGCATGTCTACGTAATGGCAAGCATGTAATTCTGGAATATTTTTAAGTGCTAAATTCAAGGTAAGACCTAATACCCTGGCTCTTGCTTTGCAGAACTGCAGGAAGTGCACTGACCTTTTAGAGCACAGAAGTCAACATCAGTCCTAAATCTACCTTTTAAAAATATTCATTTGTAGAAGACTCCACACTACTAGAAAAGAAATTGGTAGGTTTTATTGTATTATTTCTGCAATATTTTCTTGGCTTTTAGGAATTACCTGAAATGCTTGATGACTATTTCAAAAACCTTTTAATACTCTAACATTTAATTTAATAAACCTACATCTTTTTTCCAAGTTCTTAGTGCTTTCTCATGCTCATTCTGAAGATTAAGGAACTTTTCTTCATTTTCCTTTGCCTTCTCCCTTTGCAGCTCATTATCTCTTTCAAGGGTCTGCAATAAAATTAATTATCCAAAAAATAATCAATACCGCATTAATGAATTTTGATGTGTTTTATGTTGCTTGGACCTTTGCTTCTAACATGCTGGAAGTGCCATACAGATCAGTGATAATGTGCTATCTCAACAATAATTTTCATAAATTAACAGAAAGGTGCTTATAGTTTAGCTAACAGGAAACAGGGGGAGGTTATGAAAAAAGAAATGGCTATAAAAGGATATAAAAACACTTGCCATTATTCAGTTTCACTGCATAAGTTTTAATGTGCTGAAAAAGTAATATAAAGTCCAGAGATGAGAAATATGAAATGTAGCACAATATAGACCTATTGTACTTAAAGAAAAAAGTACTGTATACTCAAAGAGAATATTTTTATTTTTCTGATCAGTTTTTCTGTCCTAAATTGTTTATTAACCTATCTTATAAACTGTATAAACTTTAAATTCCAAAATATATCTACTGAAACATCAAGTATATGTCTGATTATGCTTTAATTTATTTTTATTAGATCACTGAAATAATAGGAGTGCATTAAAATAACAGTAATATTTAGTTTTATACTATCATAACTGTACTTGCAGTCTTTTGGGGTTAACTCTTTCAGCTTTACTGTGCTAAATTAAAGCAGTCTTGTGTAAATCAACAGTAGATTTTCACATATCTCAGTTACTGTTGGAATTTTTATCCTATCACATTTTTATAGCAGACAATACAGAAGATGAAGGACTTAATGCATCTGTTATCTACTATGTAGATGACACAAATATATTTAATAACAGAAACATAACTTTAATGCATGTAGCTCTATGACCAGCTACATATTTATGACTCTGAAGAGCTTCTTTGAAAGTCCACTTGAAAAATGTTAAGATACAGAAGCAACACTCCAAAGCAATTCCTTTTTACTTAATCTTTTAAATAGAAATTAGTCTACTTATTGATTCACTTAGCATCAATTTTAAAGTGCCTATGTTAATTTATAGAAATACATTTTGCAGGTATTAACAGTAGGAAAATTCGGACTACCTTGCATTTTTCTACACATGGAAAAAATTCTGCATAAGAATATAATGGATTTCTTCTGACCAATTATTAATAATTAAAAAGATGAGACAATTCAACAGTACATTGTCTGAATAACCACATTCTCATGTAGCCCCTTTCATCCAGTTCTATAAACTAGGAGTCCAAGACCTCCTCTCTGATAAACATGCTCTAACTCCAATGATTCTGTTACTTCTGTCTCAAACACAACCTTCCCTGAGATGGAACATAAGAGTTCAGCACAGCATAGCTCGTTGGGCAAAATACCAAACTAAGAGAACTGATATGTTAAAACCAATTGCACAGAGAGGAGAATACCTGAATTCCTTGCATTTTCAAGTATTCTGTCATCCATTAAAGAATTATACCTTGTTTTTCTAACTCTTTAGGACATTGGTATCCTAGCACTAAGTATGCATAGATAGAATGAGAGAGGACAGTATGATCCTTTCTGAATGTTACCTTCTAAATTTAAGTATTCTGTCATCTCAAGCCCAAAAAATAAGCAATAATTCTTTGTTAGTATAAGAATAAAAATATTTTCTATGGGACTGTACAATCACTCCTTCCATTTTTTCATTGTTCTGAATAAACTCTTTTTCTTCATGGGCAAGGTCCACTAATTCAACAGGGATGTAGGATAGGGTATAGGAATAATACATGACTTTCAGACCCCACTCATCATACTGTGGTTCTAGAATCAATATGATGACAGCAGTAGCTCTCAAATTGGCAGAAAAGCGAGTAGACCCTTGAAGTTATATATTCAGCTCCCTATTTTATAAGTTCCATTTGTCACTTTAAAACAATGATATTTCAAAATAAGCAGTTAATGTCTCATTCCCTGGAATATCCCAGTAATTGTATGAAACTGTCAGTCAAACGAGTAGCTATAAAAAGGAACAGCATTTTATGACTACTGTTTAAACAGAGAGAAAGAACATGCGACGTTCACTTTCAATACAGCATTGTATTTACATCATGCTGCTTAAGGGAATTGCTGCATTATATGCATGCATTTATCAGGTTTACAAAAAATACATCTATTAAAATATCTAGCCACTCTTATGTTTCCAAATGTGATCTCTTGAAAGCTTATCACTCGTGTGCTTATTTAAATGTTATGAATCCTTTAATTCCCATTCTCAGGGGAAAACGTCTTGGTTTTGAGAATGCATAGAACGCTTTCACAGAACTCAGCTGAGATTGGATCTGAGCTGATCTTAAGTGCCACAGTGAAGACCAAGAAGGAATATTTACATCAAACTAAGTATTGAGGAGTCTGGGCATAGTCAACAGAGCTTTCAAAGTTTGAATCAAGAGCCTCTTATTAGTTATCAATGTCTTGTAACGCCAATTTCATCTAAAATACTTGTGCCTGCAAGAAATTACCTTTGAAGACTACACTGAAGCTTTGATGGCTAGAAATAGTTTGTCCTGTAGTTAGAAAAAACATTAATATCTTCCCGATGTCTGATATAAACAGGACCCAAATCAAAGTAGGCTCTCCAATCAGAATTAGTATAACTACAATCAGAAATGAATTTTTTGCCTGTACAGGCTGCACGACAGAGACTTGTACTCAATTCATAGCTTAACAACAAAAAGCAAGCTATACCTTTCTTACACTTGCAGATATTTATGCGGAGTCTTCAAAGATAAGTTTCACAGATACCATTCATGGTTTTGGCTGGAACTTTAAGGCATACTATAAACTTTGTCTGAGATTATAAACAATAGCTCAGAAATACTATCAGAAAAAGCACTTTTAGAATACACCTGCTGTTCAGTAATGCAGACACAAAGATCCCAAAGGGCCACCTGTGTTATGAAAGCCATCATCAGTAAGGTTATATCACAATTAAATAATCTCGAGCTTCTGGTTTAACTTACAAAGTAATTTCAATCATCCTAAAAAAAATAAAATACGCATTAGGTTGAGAAGCATCTTTTCATGGTTCTAGAGCATCAAAGAATTTTAAGTCATGAAAATCCAACACTCGTAGACTAATATAAAACAAGAACCTAGACATCTGAAATCAGTGGCATCTCTTTCTCTTCCAGTCACTACAGCTTTATCCAGTACTACAAAGCAGGTACTTTAATTCCTGGTGAAATTTTAGCTGGTTTCTGATGGAGAACATAACTAATCTTTAACCTTGCTTGTTTTATCAAAATGCAAAATTCATATATTGTGGCAGAAGGCAAACTGCTTACATCTATTAAAAGACAAAGTAAAGGCTTATGTGAAGTGAATCTAATTTCAATTTAGCGTAGAAGCATTTACTTAGAAACAAAAGTATACATGCACACAGGAAGTTTAATCTGAAATTAACTTGAGATCCTAGTTCAAAACCTTGGCCTCACAGGCCAAGCAAAGAATGGAATACTTGTGGCTATGTACAGACAAACAGTAGCTAATAATTATTAATAGTCCAATTAATGGTTGTACCTGAACTCTGCATGGCACATCAGACCGGAACAGAGGGGACCTTAATCTTTAGTTCACTGTGGGCCAATCTGACTGCTAGTGTAATTTAGAATCTAAACTGTTCTGAGCCACTTTTACATGCTCAAAGAGGAGCTGAGGAATGCTGCAATTCCACGCACTACAGCATGACTACTTACCACCTCTCGCATAAACACAACAGCAGACAACACAGCAAGAAATGGCTAAGGATATGCTCTTTTTTTAGGCCATCTGCTCTAATAAAACTGGGGACAAGCTCTGGCTATGAAGATCTGAAATTTGAAGTATTTTCTAGAAAAGAAGTTTATACCTACATGGAAATTGGAGGAAACAAAAGTCATAAAATCATTTGATTTCAAAATAGTTGCAAAGCAACCCCCAATATGTTCTGGTTTACCCTCCAGAAATGGCTGATGGGAATGGCAACCATGATTTACTTTAGGGGGAGAACTAAAAGAGCGAAACCATAGACTGCGTTTCAAGGTTCATGCTGACAGTTAAGGAGCTGAGGGAGCAATGGAAGTGAGGTCGAAAGTTCTGAAAAACATACAGATGTCTTTAACAGCCCTGGACTTAAAAAATACATATCAGATAGTAACAGCTTGTCTAATCAAGAAAAATCTGACCTGATACTCTTCTTTCAGTGCATTTAATTCACTTTCCATTCTAGCATTCGTTTGAGTTATTCGCTGAAGCAGCTCCTGCACACATTGTAGAGAGCTGAGAATTTCCTTATTAATACAAACAAATTAGGATATATTGAATAAAAGTTTGTTTCTGAAGTTTAAACATTAGATAATTATGTCTTTTAGATTAACATATTTATTTTTTATTCTGGCAGTGTTCAAAAAATCATGTATATAAAAATGTATTTCAGCATTGGAGAAGGGCTTGTATGAAGAAATCAGAAGAACTCCAGCTTTTTCAGGCCTTTTGCCTTGGAGAAGATAACATAGTTATTCTTTTTTTCCAGAGAATTTTCTTCTAATTAAAATGAACAATCCATTAACACTTTAGACATACTTCAGTGCAAGTTTGAATAAAATGTATCAAATCCAACTCCACTGTCAGTTCAAATAATCTAATAGAGTAATTTTATGGTACCATATTACAGTTCAGGAAAATATGGAAAGTCCCAGAGAAATTGTATTACATTAATGGATCACCCTTATGTGACGTTATTCTGTATCTTCTGAATTAAACCCTAACAGATGTGAACACACATGCATCAGCTTTGCATCATACAGTGCCAGTCCGTCAGATTTTGCAGTCACTGTCTGAATTTTTGTGGTACGTTCATTAAGACTATATTGTTGCTTCAGGAAGAATAAGTTCTATAAAAAAGAGCCACCCAAAATGAGTTGATTAAGGTGGTATAGACTGACAAGCCCATGGGTGCTTCCATTAAGTTTGTTGCAATTAGCTGAAAATGGAGATGAAATGCAGATAGAATCATCTTATATTACACAACACAATACACACTTCCAAAGCATCAAAGACAGAGGGAATGATCTAGCCAAGCCAATCTCTACCCCCTGAAGATCGGAACACCAATTACTAAAATACCACCTGTACGGGGAAAAAACCTGAGTTTCAGGAAGAAGATAGTCTTAAATGTGCTCATTTGCTTCAAAGTATATTGAGAGAGGGAAGTAGTATTAAAATGAAGTACTTTCGTTTACTTACAAAGAGATTTCAAATTTATCTATTTTTGGTTCTATCATATGCACAGATACAGCTATCTACTAAAAATGAAATAATTTTTTTGGGTGCACTCTCATTCCTTTTCATGTACGTATACTCTCATGCAAAGAGAAGTAACATTTTTGCACTCAAGCTTAATTTACCTTTAGTTAATTTTACATCTAGAAAACAGAACCACAGAGATGTGCAATGACTTGCCCAGTGTCATCTGGCAGGTCGGCAGCAGAGTTGGCCATGTTTTTTAAATCTAGTACAGTGTTCACTCAACTAGACAAGATTGCTTCTCTGCATACTGTTCAGTCTAAATCAGCTATAATTTACATAATATATTCAGCCTCAGTCCAAGAACCACTGAAGTTAACATCTTCAGTTAATCCAGATAGTGAATTTGTACTGCTCTATAATACAGAAATCCAGGTCTTCTAACCCAAGTTCTTGGAGGAAACATGAAGTTAATCTCTGTATTAAAGCCCTTTCCAGCTTTATACCAAAACCCTCCATATATTAAAAACCAACTAACAAAACAAATCCCAGCAATTCACACATAATAAAATAAAGAAACAAAATAGAGTCCTTCTCTTAGATAATACATATCAAATCTGCATATGAATTATGCTACAAGTATCTCCACATAAATGCTTTTAGTGCACTCAGGGCTGTAGAAATAATAAGGTCTGAGCATGTCCGTCATGTTTTACTGGTATTTATTGGCAAGTATTTTTAAAAAGCAAACTCAAAATGCAGATAGGCTTTTACAGATTGGAAGAGTACTGTGGGATTAGCCTTTAACGAGTGCTCAGTAGGTATACAAGCAAGCTCCTGCTTTTGTCCCTCCCTGAGAACATGACTGATACACTTCTCTGACATGTTTTGTTGCATGAACGGCAGAATGAAAATTCTGCAACTGTTTAAGAAAAAAAAAAACCAAAAAACCAACCACCCTTTTAATGCTTTATATTCTGCAAAGTAGTGTATTATGCTGTTATTACAGGGAAAATAATGTTTTTGCTGTGTTTGACACTTGACTCCATGTACCTTGGTTTGAGTATCAGGATTTGCTCTGGAACATACCTGTGTTCATGACAGAAGACAGTCTTAACTGTCCAGCTATCTATAGGTGTAGCTTCATATTCTAAATGTATATGTTCTGTATGAATGGAACACCATTTCCTTTGTGTATGATTGACACATGATTCCAATTTTACCTGGATTCAATACCAGCAGTATTATAGCAAACTGCTGGCAAACAGAAAGCAGAACAGCAAGCATATTATGCAAACCTGACTGCTTATTTGTACTGAACCGACATGTAAACAACTACTTTACTGGTATACTGAATTTCTCCCATCTGAATTCAAAGACAAAAGTTAAGACTTGCAATAAAGTGTCAAACAATGTACTTGTTTTGTAATACACTTTCTAAAAACGGAGTAAGATCCCATTCATGTTAGTATTAAAATATTTCTGAAGAGTAAACAACAGAATTTAATTATTTTTAATAGTTTAGTATAACAAGTTAAGAAACTTAAACATAAAATATAGCACATATATTCTTAAGTGATTTGTAAATAGCAAAGTTATAGTAACAACTCACCAGCTTTTCTTCTTTAATGCGAGTGTTTTCTTCTTGAACTTTTTTACTAACCGCTGTCTCCTTAAAAAAAGAGCATAAAGAACAGTAAAAAGCATTTAAATTTACTGTCTATTTTCTTTAGTAATATTGTATTAACATGATATTGTAAATCACCATGAAGCTATTTAAAGAAACAGAATTATTTTGAAATGTCTTCTTATCAATATTTTTTTAATTCTAAAATTATACGCATAGCGTACTAACTTCCCTAGAAAATGTCATTCTGGAAATAGTTCTGTTATCTGATATATGCAGTTAGTAAAGGAATCACTAATCTGTATACATCAGAGAGATCATTGCCATGATGTTTGCTGAATGAAGAACAGAAAATATTCACCAAAAATTTAATTTGTTTAAATTCCAAAATACCATTCTGATTTTTTGTTGCAGTTCTTGAAACTGTTTTTCCTTTGCTGCAAGATTGATGTTTTCTTCTCCCACCCTGTACTGAGATGTGACCTTGGACCTTATCAAGTCTGTAGTTACTTTCTTCAGTTCCTTAACACAGGAAACACGTATAAATAGTTCATCCAGTATAGGCATTGCAATTCAAAACAAAGACAAATCTTTTAAACTATCTTGAGTCATGCCCTGCATTTAAATAATGTATGGAAACAACCGAATGAAATAGAGGAACTGAAATTCATAAGACTAACTTGCTGAACTTTAAACTCATCATACGTGGCTAAAAGTTTATTTTCAGAGGTAAAATGTTATTGTGCCAATTTTACTCTATTTGAAGTATTTTTGATACTTCAGCTTTTGTTTTTTCTCTTCCAAGAAGTATATTAGAAGCAGACATTGAATTGGTATACCTATTGAATAGGTATACCTCCTACACCG
The DNA here is from genome assembly GCF_030867145.1 of Opisthocomus hoazin. NCBI lineage: Eukaryota > Metazoa > Chordata > Aves > Opisthocomiformes > Opisthocomidae > Opisthocomus > Opisthocomus hoazin. The sequence continues at coordinate 9,652,851 of NC_134420.1, forward strand.
AGGCATACAATAGGAATACAGTGCCTATTATACCTAGTGCATATGTTCCTGAGAATCAGGAGGAAAAAAAGGAAGAACAGTGACTATCTGCTAAAAACAGGAACTGGCTATAAATTTGGAGGATCTTTGCTTTTCCCGAAACATTAATTACTTAATCTCAGGAGAATGCTAAATTAATTTTATATTAGAGGCTTCTACAACGTGATTTTACATCTAAATATGCCTTTGATTTTATAGTCTTCATAATCTTTTCAATATCCTGCTTTTTTTTTTTTTTCAGTATCTGTTTTCTAACCAGTTTATTCCAAGCTCCTAGTGCAGCAAATAAACAGCAAATGCTTTGATCTCATTAAATTACAACTTATAGTTCCTGGAGTCATAAATATTGTGCCCTGCTCTCCCCCACCCCTCCCATTCTGGTACAAGGTAGTCTGCTTAATATCGCTCGCTCCTTGAGAGCTCTGACGTTTACTCAGACAAATAGCAGAGGTTATGAATGCTGTTCACAGATAGTATCAAGAATTCTTCATGATGCCATAGTGGTGAACCAAGCATTCAGAATGGTAATAGTTTTATCTAACAACTAAGTTTGGTCTGTTTAACTTTTCTTCACAAAACTGGAATTCCATCTTATCACAGACTAATGGTTTAACTGTTCTGGACAAAATCATATAACAGTACAAAAGAAAAAAGGGAAGATTACGTTGTAGCTGAAATTCACAAACACAAAGTTTTATGGAAAACACAAGTATAGGTACTACTTTTAAATACTTTTTTTTTTTTTTTTTTTTGCTACAGGCTTTATTTCTCATCTATTTTAGCCATAAATAAATCTAAAATGATCTCATAAGTACTAAGCGTAATTGCAGAATCAATTATAGACCCCAAAGACAGTAATGCTTTAGAATTGTGACATTCTGTAAGCTAGTAAGGCTTTTTCCATCTTTTGCAATAAAAGCATATATTAGTCATATTCTTTTTACTAGGAGGCTCTGTAATGAAATACGCAAGGAGAGTTCCCACATTTAAGTGGCAGTTTTAACTTTGTAGAAGTGGAAAGGTACACTGTGCCAGTCTTTGCAGAGAACTAGATTAATGGCACACAGACCACAGCTAACAGGTTGTGTGCTACACAAGCAGGTGCAAAAGGCTGCTATGGATCTGATACTATATGTTTTCCAAAACTCAGAGTTTATGTGCAGAAAAATCTTACTACTTATTTTGTCACAGGGAAAGAATAAGTCATACTAAGTAAATCATGCCCTTGAGGTAGAAAAGATGATTGCATTTTCTTCTTTGTATGTAGCAGGTGGATGCGTATAATCCATCTGGAACCAAACCCAGCTCTGCTAATCTAACAAAGCCGTAGGCAGAAAAGAACAAAACCAAACAACCGAAAAAAACCCACAAACTCAAAAAGAACCAACACAACCAAGATCACCAAAAATAATGGGAAAGTTTTCCATGGTGAGTGAAAGCATAAGCTATGTAGCTGTGAAAATATATTAAAAAAAAAATTTATACATGCATATGTATATTTTCTGAACTCTGAAACTAAAAATATTTTACTCCTAGATTTTTTTCTTCTTTTTCTAGTAGCTTTCTGTCACTAATAAGATCACTAGTAGTATTCAGAACCCTGTAAATTAAATTGAATCTGGAAAATAATTTTATCAGGTTTTGGGGAATGCTAAGAAAGAATGACAAGGCTTTAAACACATTTCTTTGATGTGTTGCTAGCAACCAATGCTTAGGGACATGGTTTCAGAAACACTTCAAGCCAGCTTAAGTAAAGAGTGTCACAAAAAGAAATAGTCCCGTTCCTTTTGCCAGTTCATCTAAGCTGAAACTTACTTTTTTTTTATATATAAAATGTAATGTTGGTCAATGCAAAATTTTGATTCTACTTTCCCTCAAGGCCACAGAAATACATGTGCCAACATGAAGAGGTGGTATGGGACTGGAAGAGCAATCAGCACAGGCAGATGTAACCACTTCCCAAGACAGTGCTGATACACTTAAAGTTTGTGTAAGGTATCCAAAATTACAACTTTATCTGTTTGCTCTCTTTCTAGATCTGTGCAGCTCTCTTGTAACCCTTCAGGCCTTGAGCAGCGTAGCTGTTTTTTAAGCAGCTGAATGAAGCAAACCTTTTTCTTGGCCAGATTTCAATGCAAGCATTTTCACAGTGGTTTAAAAGACTCCTACCACACTGAATATCTAAATGTTCAATTCCTAAAATAAATGTTACTGAAAAGGAAATCATTCTACAGTCTATTAAGCCAAGATCTAGGAACTGGACTTGTAAGCAGGCAATGTCAAGAGGAAAATACAATGTTTCTTTCCACAAATCCCAGAAGACTAAACCTGTGAAATATGGACCTCAATTTAACCCAGGTTTTACTCTTGCACATATTTAACACCCCCACCACACACTAGCAGTTTCATTAAAAGTGGAGATTAGTATTCAATAACTTCATATTCCCATTAAGAACAAATGTGTGAGATCCTCCTGGTCTGAGTCAAAGTAATGGCTATGATAAGAGCTGACATGGACAGTCATTCTCACTCCAGCACTGAGGCTATAGAGGAAAGAAGCTGGAATCCAAGTTCTCAGAGCTGTTAGAGGTCAGTCAAGTCTCCAAGGCAGATAAAACAGCTTTGTAAGTTGTCCCAGCTTGTGCTGCATGTATCATTACTTCTTTTAGCTATGTAGCAAGTGAAAACAGCCTGGTAATCCCTCTTCCAAACTTCTCTAATTATCAAAGTTTTCTCATTGCTTTGTATCTCTTGTAGGTCCCTTCAATGCTACAACAGATACCACTCCCCAACAACGGAAAACACCTGACTGCTTTAAGATCACTTTTGCAATGGTTAGGCTAAGTACAAGGTAACCACAACGAAATTAAACTAGCTCAGGGCACTTCTTACTGGGTCCAGGCACTTCTTCTCTCTTGGTTTACAGAATGACCCAAAAGATGAGCCCACAGCCCTTCACAAAGAGAAGTTGTGCTGAACTAGCAAGTGCCATTACAGATATAGCTCAGAAAGGCACGCTCTCACTACTACTTTCCAGAAATGTTTTATAAGCAAGCTATTGAAATAGGGAATATTGAAAAATGGGATAGGTGGGTTGGTTTTATTTTTACCATATTGTTAATTTTTAACCCTGTTTTCACTGAAATTCTGCATTTTGAGGAAAAAGGCATGTCTTTCTATTATATACAACTTTTATTTACAAAACTATATTTACAAATAAACAAAACCTCACTCTTTTTCAGACTAAGGCATTGCCACAGCAAAGTCCTGCAGCACTACGTGAATATTAAAAGGCTAAGAAATGAAGCTGCAGTTCAGTTTTCCACTGACGTTCCAAATAGGATGGTCAAATACTAAACAACCAATAAGAAATTCAGAAAGAACCATGACAAAGGCATTTCCTGGTGAACTGAATAAGCCATATTAAGTTTCAGTTGGCCCCTTCCTCTGCTTATCTAACAGTATTTTATTTAGAATTCATCACCCATGACCTTAAGAATCAAGAGTACAGCTAAAAAAAATGGATCAAGCAATATGTTTGATTACTGGAGTATATAAATCACTATCAGTTTATCTCACACACCTCTGTTACTCACAAATTTCACTACGTAAAATCTTCTTAAACATTTTTCTTACCTCTCAAATTACTTGCCCTCAGAGAATTCTAAGTAATGAATTATTCTTCGTTTCTTAATGAACGCAACAAACCTAATTTACTCTGATGCTTAAACATTTCTAAAACTCCTAAATTTTGATATTTACAATATATTACAATAAAGATATGCCGCATTTTAGATGAATGTCCCGCTTTTTGTCACATACAAATTGCAATTCCTTTAAAAGAGGAATTGTACATTTGAAGTGTACCAAATGCACACAAGACAAAGTTGTTGTCAGACCTTCATGGCTATAATGATATTAGCATTCTAAAAAATATGTTTTAAAGTTATCACCACTGACAACTTCCAATATTTTTCTGTTACTCTCGCACCTATCAAATATTTCAGATAGATATATATAGGTTTTATATACAATATATAAATATATATAACCTATAATTTGAATTCTGTAGCTAAATAAACATTTCTAAATGCCATAAAACCTAACTGTGATTTAGAAATCAATTTGAGAATTTTTCCAGTGTTCTTCTTTACTGTTATTGTGTTTCTCAGTCTGCTTGTACGATGGTAGGAGTTCTGAAATTTTTGAGATCAAACAGTCACTCCAAAACTTCATCTTTTTGACACCGAAGTTTGCCATGTTATATTCAAGTATGTAACGAAACAAATCTAGATTGAATTCCTGATTAATCTTTACTGTGGCTAGAATATCTTCATGTAATAAATATAAAAAGTAAGTATAGCACTAGAGAAGGTAAGAATGAAACAAATTAAAAAACTCTTGAACTGTCTCTATTTCAAGATAAAATTTAATTTTAAGTCAGGCTTCTAGAAGCATCATACTCCAAAGAATCTTAACAATAAGAGGCTGTGTGCTCTTCAGAACACAAAACAACACTAGATTCATGGAGAGTTTTCAAGTACTTCTGTATCTTCAAATCTTCTTTTTCAGGCAAACAAAGCTCATGGCAGGTAAACACTGAATTTTTGACCAATTTAACTCAAATATAAAATGGTCATAGTCCCTTCTCCTCATTTACAAATTATTTCCCCCCAACCCCACTCCTTTTTGTTTTGCAAGAAATTCACAAACTTTGCAAAGATTCCATGGTAGTCTAAAACATTTGTCTGGAAGCTGGATTAACAGTGGGCCAAGAAGCTGAGAACAAACAGACATTTGTTCTCTACCTAAGATCCTCAGAGAATCAAAGAGAGGGAAAAAAAACTGGAATAGAAAGATGAGATATGAAAAAGAAGCGGTATGGAAAGATACTGAGTTTACAGGACAAATATGACTTCAGAGGGTCCCTTTGCTCTTCTCCTGTCAGCACTGAAGAAACAGCTCAAAGGGAAAAAGAGAACTTTATTCTTCCCACTATTACATATGTTCAGGAGGCAACTCAAAAACGTACCTTGCGAACAGTAGTTTCTGAATAGATGAGGGCAGAAAAGATCTTAATGGCCAGGCAACTTCTTCGTCCATAGTACCACTACTATCTAATGTCTCAATTGCCCTGTCACAGTACTCTCACATTTCTGGTGGAGATTCAATTACACTTTTTATCCTACATTCAAGCTACCAACTTGCTTCTATGGCAACTACTCTTCATGTTGTATCTCTCTCTGACTGAACTGAAAACATCACTGCTACCTTTCTGTATCAGAAGGGAGAAGCAATGACAACACAGCACAGGAAGAAGAGAATTTGCTAATAATTAACAAAAAGCAAGTAGGATGCTGTAGAGTTAAATAAAAATTCCCAAATTACAGAAATTATTCAGAGCTGCTCAAATTTTAATTGGCATTCATCTGAAGTACCTGTGCATAACAAGGGAGCATAAGACTAATTTAGCCATTAGTCATAGAATGAAGAACCATTCTGCTGCTTGTCCACTACTTCTATTAATACTACAGCAGCTTGTAGAAGTCCCAGAGAATTCTACTTATACATTCAGAAATGCATACTGTACTTACTTCCTTCAGATTACTTATTTCAGTCTCTTGTCTTTTATTCACTGATGTTAGTTTCTTATTGAGCTGTATTGCTTCCTGGACTTTAAACAAAATTTAAAACATGTTAATATATACTTTCATATTTGAATTAGTATTTAATTTAGAACTGTAGTGTATGTGTATATAATTTATAAAACAATTAAACATCTTCGTGGAAAGGAGGCTAACACTGAAAATATGACTCTACTTTTTCTGTACAGTGTGACACTACACTGGAGGATTACACGAGGTGGTACCAGATGTTCTATACAATAAGTTAAGACATTTTGTATGTTGGTTTGCTTTTTTTTAAAAATTGCAATGTAATTTTTAGTGTCATTTGATGTCACTTTACTAGAATCACTTCTCCATTAACTTTTAAGTTTAGTTTTGTTTCTTAGCTAGGGCTTTCCTTGTAATTTTCTGATGAATTTATTTTCAGAGGAACGTAGAACATAATGAGCATAATGAACGTAGAGCATTCAAGTAACAGTTAACAGGTGTACAAAGTTATATGCATATAGGACATGGAAGACAACAAACCGCAGAGGATAATGGAGAGGAAAACTCTAAGAATAAATTCTGACCCTTTTGAAAGGGAAGGGAATTTTCTCTTAGACTTTACAGAGGCCAAGATATCACTAGGAAATTGTTTGAAGTTTGACAATGAAAAGCTGGAGATATTCACTGGTCCCTGTACTTTCAGTCACCGCTGTTCAATCTTAGTATTTTGAACCTCTGAGGTCTCTCTTCAGCCTTTCTAGGCCTGATTCCTCTTCATTCACTCCTAATCTTTTTTCTCTGTTTTCTCAAAAAGCTTCTGGCACTACACTTGAACACAAGAACTCTAGACACTCCGTCACACCCAGAAAGTTCTTTCCTTTTCTGCTAAAGACGGTAAGCATCATGGGGAATGACGGACAACAGCCTTACAATACAATAAGCAATTTTGCAGTTTTATTTAAGAATGTGGAATATGTGCTTAACAAATGAAAATACTCAAGAATGTAACAAATATCTTCTGACACAACTTAGGAAAACAGCAGAAAAACCAGCAGGTAAAAATTGGTAAAACTCTCTCCTATCTTTCAACAAGAGTCATGTGTTCACTCTCTAGTGTTAAAATACTAATAATAGGACATTGTTTAGGCAATAAAGTTTTAGATTTATTATAAATTGTGGTATTTTCCCTATACAGCACTGTAATACATCAGTTTTCACTTTCTTGCTTCCCTACATACTGCTTTAATACAGCAGATAAAGAACAATAGTTTATAATTTAATTTAAACAATTTGCATTAAAAATGGCTTGCATACTTTCCGCCTGACTTTTCCACTGACTGCAGTTTCTTGCTCAGAATTTACAAGTTACCTATGTGCCTGCTGCATGCCTTAAATACTGCAATGCAAATTGAATGCTCTCTGCAGTTAAAGACACACTAGAGTTACACTGGTGAACAGATTGGCTTCTTGAAGAGCAGCAGTTAGTAACACATCTAATCTTTTCTAGAGGTTCATTTTGCAATTACTGATTAATATAACTAGAAACAAGGCAAAAAAGCATTTATATATGGTTCAAAAAGTATAAATACTGACAGTAAATAACATAAAAAATGTTATTTTTCCATGAAATTTCAAAAAGACTTTTCTGCATCTGACATAATAGAAAAGCCCTGTGCAATGTAGATAAAAGGAAAAACAGAGCAATGTTTTCTCTTAAATTGTTTTTAATATTAACCTATTCAAAAAAATTTGAATATAAGTAACTCGAGGTACTGAAATAACATGAATACACATAGAACATCTAACTAGATCTGAAAAACTATTTGGTTTCAGGCAGAAAAAAAACCATAAACTTTAGTATTCAAAGTTTTGGGTTTTTTTTCGTTTTGTGTACTTAGGGCTTTTGTTTGTTTGTTTTGAGTTATACAACAATTTCTCCACTCCCTTAAAAAAAATACTTATTTTTATGTATATCCTGTGTACGTGTTTACACGGATGAAAACTGCAGGCACACAGAACAATACACAGTTCCATATTCTACACATATACTGTGACGTTTGCATAGAAATTTATCACTTTATTATGAGAAACAAGGATTTATCTCTCAAATTATAAGGTACAAAACTTCACTTAAATGAGGTATTTTTACTACTTGAGGTTATCAGCTTTATTATATTACAGATAAAAATTATATATTTATATAAAGAAAAGTATGTGGAACAATATTTTTGTGTGTTAGTAGATTCACAAATAATTTTGTTACGTTTCAACACATAAACGAGGATAAGGTACTGACTTATAAAGCTTGAGTAGCCATATAGTCAGAATCTCCATAACAATGATAACTGCATAAAATTATTCCTACCAACCTATTTACTAAATTGGTTTTAATATTTTATATTCCTGTACAATAAAATAATTATTATTTCATTAATATTTTCTGTCCATTTCCCAACATTAAAACTACTTTAAACAGCATTCATTTTCCCCTCTTTGCTAATTCCTTTACTTTCACTCCCTCATTTGAGCTGGTACAACTGTTTACGTTGATTATGCTAAATGGCAACAGGAAGCTGATCCAAATTAAGCACAATTTTTTTTTTTTTAAGAGGTGGGTCTGCTGCTGGATTGTTTTGAACACAGATCGGTTCCTCAGTGTAATTTACCATGTGGTCACACACACAACTGTAGTAGTGTGTTAGCAAAGAGCAGAAGAGGTACAGAGCCTGTGCTGCTTAACCTGACACTCACAGAAAGAGCACTGAAGAAGCTACTGAGATGCAGTAATTGTCAGTTGGTATATTTGATGCTAGGCACATGGTAGCTGCTATTTTTTTGAATTGTCAGGTGTCTCCAACTCAGTATTGTCAAAACACAGCAAAAACAAATGCTGGAGGACATTTAAGACATACTTACCGCTGTGCTCTAGTTTTCCATGAACACCTTTTACAACTCCAAACTGACATGCAATAGTAGCATAACACCTCTCAACTTCATTCAGTTTCTTCTGATGCTCCTCTTTCGCTGTTAAGTGCATCTGCAATTTTTGATCCTGTTCGAAACATAAATGAAGTGCCTACTTAATGATTGCAACGAGCATGTATAAATCAATTCTCCAAATGCTTTTTATCATAAGAGCATAAATGCAAAATCATTCCAGAATATCTCCGTTGTCTATTTCATATCTAATGATCAGTTCCCATTTCCAGATAGCACCTCATTCCAAAGACCTTCACCTGTGTGTTAGATATCTGCAGAACTGTATTAACTGTTTCCAAACACTGATTACAAGTTTTCATTTGTTACGTGGCTTAAACATGTTATTTAGTCCACCACTGTATTGGCAACATAGCCTAACATGCTAATGCTGCCTGGGGTTTATACTTGTCATCCTGCACTACGGCTCAGTACAGCACTGCATTCTCTCATTCCTTTGATGTAGGATGTCCATGTGGATTAATGCCATACCCGCCCCACATCAGCTACTCAGTACCTGCCCATATCTTCAAAACAACACAGTGGCTTCAAGCAGCTATGTTTGCACCTCTTTGCCCCGGCTGCTTATTTGTCCCTACTGTAGTATGAAACCAAGTATACCATGCTCTCATGTTGCAGTAACACAATAAAATACAGAGACCATTTGAAAATTCTAGATAGCTTAAATCACAGCCCCCACATACCTGTTGTCCCAGCATCTTCATAGAGGAGCCCAGGGCAGAAACAAGTGGCTGGAGACAGGTAGGAGTAGGAGCTCCTTAAACTTTGGCAACAGTGCTACTACATGCGTCATGAAACTAAGGCCTATGGGCATCTATTCTTTCCTTTTATGTAACAAAAGCAATCTATTATGCAAAGAGTGTTCAGGTTTCTTTGTAAAGCCACCAGTAAAAGCATTGTCTTCCTTTTATGGTCTTAAACACTTTCCAGCATAACATGGTTTTAATCAACACAGAAAACTTTTTAAGCTATATGGCAATACAAACCAAGATATTGGGTTTTTTTCAATACAACTTTGTTCAAAGTATACAGCCACTATGACAATCAAGGGATTTGAGCACCTGACACGTGAGGAGAGGCTGAGGGAGCTGGGACTGTTCAGCCTGGAGAAGAGGTGACTCGGGGGAGATCTTGTCAATGTGTATAAATACTGGCTGGAGGGGAGGAAATAAAGAAGCCAGACTCCTTAGTGCTGCCTGCCGACACAAAGTGAATATAGGAAATCTCACTTAAACTTGAGCGCAAAAAAGTTACTGTATGGGTGGTCAAACATTGGAACAGGTTGCACAGATAGGCTACGGCATCTCCATCTGTGGGGATATTCAAAACCTGACTGGACATAGCCCTGTGCAACTGGCACTAACTGACCCTGCTTTGAGCAGGGCAGGGTTAGACTAAGCCATCTCCAGAGATGCCAGCTTCACCCATTCCAGCTCTGGGATTGTTAAAAATGACGTAGTGCAAGAACAATTAGGAGAGAATTTGTGTATTGGACACACCTAAATAAAAGAATTTCAACATACTTGCTAAAAAAAAAGTGCATCAACTACTACTTCTAAAGAGCAGTGGTGACTTTGATTTAGATTAGTGAAGCTAAATGCAGACTAGTACCCCATGCTTCCCAGAAAAATGTAAGTAATCTTATAATGAATAATTATTAATTCCTCAGTATCAAATGTCAGTTGTGATATCTTGAAGTACAATGAATTCATGTCTACTTCAAGATTATGTATCTGTAGGGTTTTTTCTAATCACTTTTGTAAGCATCTAACACTTTTACTTCTATTAACATCTCAGCCTAAGTAACATCTTACTGCAATGAATCCCACACGGTAACTAAGTAAAATGTATTTATGTTTCATGAATTTTACCAATCTCTCTCTCTTGTTTTGTGAGGAGGTGATTGAAAATACGTATTCACAGGTAACTATATTTAGTGACACATGCCACTGATTTTTAAAAAATTGTTATCCCTTCCTTCATATACACTAAGATTTTTGTGTTCCTCTTTATACTGTATTTTTGTTAATAGCTTTGTAGGTAGTATTTGTTCAGTTTTTAAAGTAATTTTCTCTAAAGAGAGTGGGTTAAATTAATTCCTCAGAAAAGATATCCATTTATTTAGACATCTAATCTATTTCTAATCTACAGTAGAGCAACACGGCAATTAAAAAGATTTGGGCCAAATGAATTCCTGCATGTAAATTCAAGTTACATGAGGATGAATCTGGCCCAGTCTGTTGGGCTTCTGTAAGGCTCCATTTCCATACAGTAACAAATGCAATACATGTTCAAGCATCAGAGGATAATAAAAGCTGATAGTAATCAAAAGAAATGACCAACATAAGGCTTGCAAAACAGGATATACAATACAAATTTCTCATGTTTTATAAGGTATGAAATTAAACACACTACAGCAAATGGAAAGCCATAATGGAAGCACTGGTAAAGAAACACCACCACTTACAGAACCAGTGCAAGGAATGTAGGTTGTGAATGTTCCTATAGTTTCTCTTTTTCCTAAGTCGTAAGTACACTCTTGAAGAACTATGCTTAACTAATGCTAGAATGTGGATTTTATAACGAAAAAATTAAAAGAAAATTGTATTTGTTTTTCCTGATAGCCATTCTAGTTTATTCTAAGAGACTGATGAAAAGGGAGGCATTGCTAATTTGAGACTGGAACAGCTTGTGGCAAGATCTGAGGTTTTTTGCATTTTCTTCTATATAGATTTTTCTTAGTGTTCTCCCAATTTCTTTCTTAAGCCAGCAAGACAGCTTTAGTCCTTCTTTCTCACTAGAAAAGTAGAAATATACTTTGTTGTTTCCCAGGGCTCTTTCCAAAGAGAAAATGAATCGGCCTGCTATAGCCTCAGTCATCTTATTAAGAGCTTACCACTTGCCTAAATATGATTTTTGATGACAAGTAATCTCCAGGCTTAGTGCACAGTAAAACAAAAGCAGTCTGGTTTGCCTTCTGACATCCTTCCCGGAGTATGTAACTCTTCTACTCACAGCGAAAAGGTCTTAAAACATTCTTCCATAGAAGACAATCAAGAAACACCAGGAGACACTGCAGGATAGGGAGGGTATGACCCTGGTGTTGGAGTGAGACCCACAGAATCTTGGTTCTCCTTCCTAACGTCTGATACTGCAAGAACAGGAATTATTGCCCTGCCCTCCACCAGTAATAAAGATAAGCTGGGATAGGGAGTGGAACTGATTGTGGCCATATGGTTTGTTGAGGCACAATGATTTCTTGGTGGAACTAGACCAGAGAAATAGCTCAGGGTCACGTAGGTGACTGGAGGAAGACAAAGAGGGAATTGCTCATATCTCAAAGATATTCTGGAAATTGAGTCACTAGTCAGAGTTACTCAGTGAAGCAGAAGGTGGTAATTGGGAGGTGAAAATGTCAGAGAAACAAAGGAGATGTAATGGCATGGAGACCTAAGGCAAGATTATGGGAAAATTATGAAAAGAGTTACCAATTGTAAATCTTCAAAACTGAAATTTTTTTCCACAATAGTTCCTTTAGTTCCCACCATTTTTCTACTTAAAAATAATTATTTTTAATTTAGACAGTATCACTGTCTTCTCACTGTATTTTTAAACAACATAGTATAATTACAGGCAAATTCCTAAAAAATGTGGAAAGGAAATAAAAATAAAATTCCTATCTTAGATTATTAAAAACAAACCAACTTTAAAAATTACAGTTATTTAACATTTTACAGGAATTAATTTTTAGTTCATTTGGCAACTACATCTGTATTAGAAAACTAAATGGTGGCAGGGAAGCTCTCAGGAAATGCCTATACTGTTGTTAAAATATCCCTGACCCATTTTGGCCTGTGCCAAGTAGCACTCATGTAAGCAGTTCCTGGGCACAGCTCGGGAGACCATCTGCCGGGAACAATGCGGGTTATTTGGATGCAGCTTCCCTCATCTGAAGAGCAGTAGAGTTTAATGAACCTAGACCATTTCATATCACTTGACTACAGCTTCTCTAAATGGTCTCACAAACATTTAGTTTACCAATATAAACACAGTCAGCAAGTGAAACCAGACTAATGATCAGTCATTCACAGAGTTAGTCACCCCATCTACTTTACTCATTAATATTGATGCACTGAATCACTACCTTGTAGACAGTGATGTCTCCCCATTGACTACACAGAGATCTTGCACTCCAAATATGCTCTTCTGAACTGCACACGAGATTTGGTCTCTAAACTGGCCAACACCAGCCTTAATCTCATTCTTCCCTTTTTTTATATTTTAGCACTGTGATATATGTTTAGGTACCGCGGAAGAGAAATAACTCTAAATGTTCACCCTCTCAGACATGTCCATGATTAACCAATGCAAGTTAACAAGGGAACACACGAACAGATGAAAAATTTACTTTCCCCCCCCTACTCTACATCAGCTTTTAGTCTACATTCAGAGAGTTCTAGTGTGCTACACTGTGTCAACTGCCAGATTAATGAAGGAAACCAAGACCTCACCAAGGCCATTTTCCTCCAGTTATTTCTTTAGTTCAGCAGCAAGAAAAAGAATACAATACAGAAGCCGCACTCGAGCTTATTCTATCAGACAACTAGCTTTGCAGTAATCATCCTGTAGCCTCCTGATTGCATGAGTGCGACTATCCACATGCGGTGAGGTGCAAAGTGACTACACCACACACAATAATCAACACATTGTGGAAACAAAGGAAAGATGGAAGAAAAGTGAATCTGTTATTTCTTTGTCTCTATACAGTCTTTCAATATGAAACAAAAACTTCCACTATTTCAAAATTCTAGCAGATATCATAAGAATTCTATCGTCACTACAAATTTCACATAAATATAATGGGATAGCATGCTAAAATATGGCATATATGCAATATATTAACATTGCATATGCTAGACTAAAAGAGCAGAATTAAAGGAACAAAACCAGAATAAAATGCTACATCTATAAGGCATGCTCAATCCTCAGCACATACAAAAGCTACTTTACTGACTGACAGGGTTTGTAAGGTGCCAGGTACAGACTAAACAGCACATCTGCTTACTTTCGAAACACCAGCCAGGGCATGATCTAATCTGTCTTTCGCAAACGGACTTTCAAAAAATTGAAATAGAAATTGGTCCCAAATAAATTAATGGTTTGGAATTGAACCCATTTTACTTTTAAACATTTTGCCATTTGTGACAACTAAGAGAGTCTTCATGAGCTGCTAGTACTTTGATCCCTAGAAGGTACCATTTATTCTAGTGCAACTAGTCAAGGAGTAAAGTTGGTAGAATTTGACCCAGTCTAAAACTGTGTGTATTAGCCCACTACTGCATACAGTTGTAGGAAAGAATTCACTTCTGCTTGCCTTGCATTTTTTTGTTTTCGTCATGTCATATCAGAGCACCTTCTGTAACTATGGCCAAGCCATACATGTTAGGTTTAGTGCTACATGCAAGAGAGGATTTCTCACATCGTGTCCCTCACTCAATAGCATTTAAAGCATACTTTGTATCAAAGTCGCAGTACCCCAATGTTTTCAAAATTTTCAAATAATCAATTATTTAAAAAGTTTATAAACATAAGAAATGAAGATATTTAGCTGTTTAAGCAGCACAGACGTATTTCCAGCTTACAGAAAAGGTGTTGTAATTTAAATATTCTCATTCATATGCAAGACTGTGCTTGAAAGTTATGAAACAAAGATAATATGTGAAATGACCTAAATGTAAGTTCAATAATTTTGTACATTTTTAGATTAGATGCATTTTAAGAATAAATACAAGTTAAAAGTGAAGTAAGACAAAACACATTTTATGTTGCCTTTGATCTTTAACTTGTAGCCTTATCTCCCAGGTCAGAGGGCACATTATTCAATTTCACCATATTTTGTGTAAAACCACTGTAGCGTTGAAGATGACTTTCAGTACAAATGTCATGGTACTTAAAGTTAAACTGGACCCTAGTTTTTTGAGCTTCTTAATTAAAATCACAGTTTGTAATGGTCTGACAATATTATCTTTATTCTTTCCAGTTGAGCAGCAGCAGAATTTTCACAGCATTTATTCAATCAAGCTTAGCAATGTTGCTGCAGCTCACTCTTTCACTTCCTAAAACAGACAACAGGGTTCAGAGTGACTATGCTGTCACTCTACATAAATTTATTCTCTGTGTCAAAGGGAGTAAGCTGGACTGGATGAAATCTAAACTGTTCAGGGGAACTGATGTTAAGAAGTAATTCTGAGGAGTGCAAAATAGTGAGAGGAAAAACATTATCAGTTTTTCTTAAAAAAAAAAATTAAGAACTGCTTGGAATTCTCTATTACTTCTTTCAGAGGAATATGCTAGATCCTACAAGGGTATTCAAACCACAGTCTATAAAAAAACAATCTTTACTCTATAAAGGACAAATATACCAATTATACTTTAATTCGGGGAGGAAAAATTCCACATGATAAACAGCAGCTATCAAACTATAAGAAACTAACAACACTGTATTTGAAAGTTTTTCAGATTCAAAGCTGGTATCACCTCTTTTGGTTATTTGTAATAATTACCACACAGCATTTAAGTATTAGAGTTGGTCAGTATTTGCATTATACTCTAAGTAGACATTCTCTTTTCATAAAAGCTGTTCCTTATTTTTTTAACTTTT
The DNA here is from genome assembly GCF_030867145.1 of Opisthocomus hoazin. NCBI lineage: Eukaryota > Metazoa > Chordata > Aves > Opisthocomiformes > Opisthocomidae > Opisthocomus > Opisthocomus hoazin. The sequence continues at coordinate 9,668,163 of NC_134420.1, forward strand.
ATTAATTTCTTACCATTTCATTCAGTTTCTTTTGTAAAGTGTATTTTGAAATCTGTAAAATGAAAGAGCTATTAATTAAATTGTTGTTACATTTTTTCCAATGACAACCTGCACATTTAAGTATTTTCATACCTAAGATTTAATTGCATTTATTGCCAATCCAATACAGTCATACTGGTTTTGAATTAATTATTACACTATTTCTTTTACTATTAGATCACTTTTCACAATTGCACTTCAATATTTAAATTATGTAAAACATGCTTTACACTGATTTCGTACTAGAGGAATTTTGAAAATGGATAAATTCTTGTGTTTTCTGACATGTATCATAAAAATAACGTGTAAAAGGACTATAGTCTTTGTAAACTAGACCCTTAGAAATAAACAGAGAAGAAAACAGAGATAGAAATTAAAATATTGCCTCAAGTCCTAGAGGAATATATGTGTGTTCCCTGTTGGAAAAAAAAAAATTCTAGATAGATACTCTGAACAGTGCCGTATAAAGACACATTGTACCAATCTTGCATGCTTTGATAACATAAGACTGACATTTCAAATCATTAACACTTTTTCATATATCATTGACATCAGAGAAATCTCACTTGCACAATACTTGAAATTGCAAGAGCTTTAGTTTCTATACCTCTTAGAATGTTTAAAGAAACATTGACAATGTCTAGGAAAAAAAAAAAAGAGAAATGTCAAAGAACCCAGAGTGTGTAAATCTTGTACAGAAAATATTAATTCTAGAAAAACTAAGCCTAGAGCACAATCATTTTAAGGTAGAATTCTGACTTTCTGGATAGAGCGGACTACAGAACCAATTTAGAAATTCCTCACTCATTTTAGGCTGATTTCCAGACAATTTTTTCAGGGTCCACAGGTTCACTGTGACGTCCTGCTTCGTCATGTCACAGCAGAATTACCTAGATCTGAACTACACTGTTACACAAATGTTTGATCTTTTAACATTAAACATTTAATGTCAAGCTTTTTTTTAAATTTCTGTTTTATTTTACAAAAGAAAGCCCATTAGAATCTTTCATTACTCTTGCTGTCCACATACTATGTTCAGCAGACCATGGAGGGATATTCTGCGTCATCTGTGCTATACCAAGGTTTGAACAAGGCAACAAAATCCTTACAGCCATCGCACAGAAGGCCAGCCATGGGAATAAATTTCCTTTGCTCCTAAAATACCCTCAGCGTTAACTAAATGATTAAATAAACAGTCAGATACCAAGAAAATACATCCTATTTTAAGAGAATGTTAACAAGAACCAAACACATTGTAAAGTCATTGGTAATAATCCATTATAACCATTTTGTTTTTAATAAAACTAATTATTATCTCACTCAGTTTTGGGTAGAAAAATAATTAAATTCCTGGCAATACCTGAAATGTGGCAATGCATTACAATTCTAATTCTCTTCTGTGTTGAACAAAAACCTTCAGAGTTATACTCTTTTAATCCATTTTCAACAGATCTGTCTTGGTCTTGAAAAAAAACCCCAAATACTAGCTATGTCCCTATGCCTTTCTTTACTTCAAGTAAGTGTGAATCTCGGCCACAACTGCTCCAACACCATGCAATAATATAAAATACAATACAGAAATAACACCAAGCGGCTCCAGAGTAAATTGTGCATTTATCCAACAATTTTACTGACAAACAGGCATTGGAAAGGCATGGATTAGGTGGTAAATGCACAAACCTCCTCGTGAAACAAAGGAATATAATAAAAAACACAGGTAGCACTGTCAGTTGGAGGCCCAGTGTGAATACTTGTTTCTGTTTAGCAGTCCAAACCCAGACTTTCCAGACAGGTGAGAAGTAAGAAGGCAAGAATAGAAAGAAAGAGTAAGACTATGGAAATGAAAAGAAAGCGCATCTCACACACTATATGGACTTCTATTGAGTCCGCAGTTCTTCTGGAGGAAAAGAACTTCAGCTGGAAGGCAAACTTAAAGTAGTCTTGACATGGAAGACTAACGGAAACTCAGTGTTAGAAAGTGAGGTGTAAATGTAACTAGAAGGATTAAATGAGAAGGCCTTAAAGACCCTGTCAAAACCAACTCTTTTCTTACCAGTGGAAAAACCTAAAACCTAAACACTTCTATACCAAGGAAAGTTATTTAATAAAAATAGTAGTTTACCTGTAATGCTTTTAATGCTTCTTTCAGTCCATCAATTTCTTTTTCTTTTGTTTCTACAGCAAGTTGACATTTTCCCTTTCAACAAAAGCTGTATTTCAGGATTTGGGCAGAATAAATGCATTTACAACAAGAATTTGTCAACAAGAATGTTACAAAAATAAAGCACTGCTCTGCTATGACAGAAGAATTCACTGGTGAAAACAAGTGAAAATTCAGCTAAATAATTTTTAAATGTACATATATACTCCTATAAAAAGAAAAGTGAAAACATGATAGTATATTTTCACCATTTATGACTAGTCGGTAAGTTTTCATATTTTCTGTTCTGGGAGAGACAAGCCTGACAAAGGCAGAATTAATAAGTTACTTCAGTTTAGAACGAAGATATTAAATAACAAAGAAAGTACCAGGTAAATCCATTTTCTTATTGACTGTAGCAGGGTCTTCACAGAAACAACTTTCTCAGCTTTTCCAAACCACAAAGACTGAACTGTAACCTGCTATCACTAGAATTACTAAATATATGCAAGCATATTTTAAATTTATATATATAGCACATGTGCGTGTGTGTATATATACACACACATATATATGCATGTGAATAAAGTCAAAGGACTTCAGTGAAGTTAAATCAGGTAATAATCTCGGGCAGCAATCAATACAATGGAGAGAAGAATCTAGATATTAGAGATTCTCTAAGTCAGGGAAAATAAACACATCCACTCAACCACCCCTGCGTGTTCCATTTGTTTCTAACATAGTGCTGGCTGCACAATCTCTTGAAACCACCTTGATCAGTAAAGTACATATAATGTAAATTGGAGCAAAAATTGGTCTTTGTATTCAAACACTGTCCTGAAACATTATAGCTTAATTTATTCTTTCAGTTACTTTGATACAAAGTACTGAAAGTACTAGTTGAATTCAATGGAAGTATTTAGAGGGAAAAAAAAAATCAGCACACAATTTAATTCTGTAATGGTAGTTCTCATTGAAAATACAAATCAGGTTATGTGTGGACAAAAAGAATGTCTTAACAAGAAAAAACTCCAAATACAAGTAAGAAAATAACTCAGCCAGATAATATAAATGCAGCAAATAATGAAGTTTACTTTTATATACTTTCAAACCAATTTCACCAGTTTGCAAATTTCTGTGCAAGTTCTTACAACACATATAGTGTACTCGTCCACTCTTAATCATTGGGAAATTTAAGCAAAATAATGGAGTCCACACACAGACATTCATTGGCTTCACTGTTTGAAACAGGCTCCTAGTATATCAAATGCAAATCCTTTATTCAGAAGAGGAAGCAGGCACTCAGCTTGGTATAAAAACTCATGTAGTTAAGAAAAAACCCAGAAATTCAGGCTTAAGTATATCTTACTTCAGTTTAGTTCAAGTTCAAACGAGCTCAGGTACATCAGTAAAAGCCCTATTAAAATCTGGTTTTACTACACCAGTTAGAATTGTTATTACTCACTAGTACATGGAAAAGGCTTACGACAATTTGTCCCAGGCCCCCAAAATAAAGTAAATTTTGTATATCTTCAATACAGAACTATCAAAGAACACTTTTTCCCCAACTGATTTTTAGTATAAGCAAATTTTAAAGTGACATTTCACAAGTAATTGAAGTTCTATAGGCTACAAACAAAAAACAAAGGTTATGAAGAAATTTCTTTTGCCAAGGCCATAGCAAGAAAAATAATTTCATTGTAATATACTTAATTTATATTTAGCACATGTTCAGTAAATTATATGCATTATCATTTGCTTATGTGCTTCACTGGATGACAAATAACAAATAATTGTAACATAGACTACCTTTTCTTCTTCCATGGCAAACATCCTTGCCTGTAACTTGATTGCCAGTGACACAGAAAGAAAAAAAGAAACAACAAATCAATACAGCACATGGGATTGATTTTATTCATGCAACTTGACAAGACAATGTAGTTATACTGCCCTGCACAGCGTACTTCCTGTTTTTTTTTTTCTTGAACAATGGTAACTATAGAGTCACAATCAGCAAGCTTATGAATCACAAATTATTTTTCCAAGAAAGAAAAACCTAATTGCTTGTCAATTTCTTTTTTTCTGTGATATGATTGTGATACAGCATTAGTGATAAATTCCTCATTACCATGAGCAACAGTTTCAGTTCTCTGCAAGTTCTTTCAGCGCTCATACTTGTTGATTATATATTACGGAGGGAAAAAACCACAACCCCAATTTGAAAGACTGAAACACACTTTCACATGTTGAACAGAGTAAGTTATGAGGCAGAACTTTCACTGTGGCTTATGAACTTAACCTTGCAGAGGTCATGCCATCTTAGAAGCGGGAGGCGGGAGGGAACCAACCAACAGATTAAAAGCAGCATTATCTTCTCTAGGAATTTTTGGAAAAATAAAAAATTAAAAATCCCATGAAGAGTGGCTTACTGGGAACAACTGTCAAAATACAGGCGTTATACTATGTCTGGAAGAAAGATAAACACCTAATTTCTTTGAGCCGTATATTCTAACATTTTATATGCAACAGAAAAATATTTTAATACCAATCAATAACTTGCTATTATGCCATCATATCTTAAAATCTCATTGTCAAAGCTAGAAGACCGTATTTTGCTACCTGTTTTTTAAAAGCTGCCATAGCTTCTTTGTTCTGTTGGTGCAACATATCTGTCTGATGCTGCAGAGTTTCCTGGTCATGTGAAATAAAAATAGTGTTTTAAATATTATGTTACAGCAAACCATACATACAGTATTTCAAGAAAAAAAACCTGATTCCTTGTTAAATATTTTTAGAAAGACATGATTGATTAAAAACAAAACCTGAAGAATAAAAAGAGACATTTGTTAACTGGTAATCATCTTTTTAGTTGCAGCTTCTCTTTAATTCATAACAGGTAACAATTCTCACCTCCAGAATTCAGGTTTGTTGTTGCTAGGACTTACAAAAGCAACTCTTACCCATCCTATCAAACTGCAGAAGCAATCCAACACCCACTGCCATCTTAAGACAGCATCCTGACACAGTTCCATGTAGTTATAATACCATTTTAATCTCCATTTAAAAAAATAACAATCAGTTATTCTATTTGTAGTTAAATTTTAGTCATTTAACAAACTGCATGAAAGAGCTGAAGAAGGGTAGAAAATGGTAAGTGTAAGGTGAAGGCAAGATTTTTATCATCCTACTGCCTGGCTTTACTCTCTTCCATAACAACAAGAAAATAGTTAAAGATGTATTATTAATTTTATTTTTGTTATTGTTTCATCTCATAATCTCATATAGTAATACTGCACTCTGCAATTTGGAAATCTTCAGCATCTTTAAGCATCATGTTCCTATACAAGATAGGCCACACACACACACACCCCCCTACCCCACCCCCCGAGATGAAGTATTACAGAAGATATGTTCATAAGATAAGTTCTAGACTCTAAAAAATATTAGGTAAAGGTAGTCAAGAGGCTCTGTCCTTGAACAGCTATCTCAAAATATAGATGAGTTTTTAGGTGAGAAATATTACTGTGAAGTAGGAAATGATTAAGTAACGACTGCACAGAAATAAATATAAATTGAGACTATTAAAAAGAATGACTAGGAGAAAATAAATTGATCATTTGTTTCACACGAGAACTCTAATTTCTTCTCCTGCCTTAACTGAAGAGTTTTTCAGACATAAAGCCCATTCCAAAATTGCTACTTTCTCCAGCAAAGTGGTGGTGCTTTCAAGTTCCACAAGCGAGAGCTGTTGCCCTTTCATACAAGCAAGACAAGAATCTGTGGAGGTAAGGTGTTTTATATTCATACACATACTCATTAATTCATTGTAAGGTAGGTAGAGAAAGTTTTGATTAGTATCTAAGAAACAATACATACATACTACATGAATAAATATTCAAAAGTGTGAAAACAAAAGTCTTAATGAATGTTTTCCTCTAGTTGTCACTTAGAACTGTGTTCAAAGCCACAGGTTCTCTAGTGGGTAAAGGGCATACCAAGTATGTTAGAAAGCCAGAAACAGTACTGCAGTGACAGCAAATCAACTATTCTCAGTGGAGTATGCCTACTCACCACAGAAATAAAATTTTATACCTACAGTACTGTCAAATTATGATGACACTTCTTGAGATTATAGGCATTCAAGCCAATATTATAGAGTAATATATGTGGATGTATGTTTGGTTTCACAGAACAGTCTTCTTTTGTACAATTTTGTCACTGATGTAACTGATAACTGGAAAAAAGCATTACTGAGGTCTTCATAATATACCACAGACTTTCTTGTACTGTATATTCAACTGATGTATTTTACTCTAAAAAAGAGACTGGGAAGTTTCTACAAATATTCATTTCCTAACAGACCTCACAGATGAGACTATTAAACAAAATGATTATGTATAACTCTGAAAAAGTCAGTTTTGGAATAAATTTTCCATGCATGCTGTGTATGTGTGGTGCAGGGAGAGTGAAGAACAAGGTTACTTTTTAAAAATATAAGCAAAATCACCTTTGATATTGTGATGTTATGGTAAGTCTAATGAGTATACTCATTAGATTTAAAGGAGTATTTTCTCCAATTATTCTGTTTTCCCTACTCTAGTGTATTTTTTCCAAGAGCAGCAAAAGTATTCGTAAAACGTAGACAAAGTTTTGCTTTAAAATTGTAGTATTAAACCAGAAACTTATCTCAAGTCATGTCTTTAAATTAAACTAGTTTGCTACATTTAAGGTAAAAGAAAATATATACTGAATCACAGAAATGTTGACTGAAAGGGATATATATCTCTGAAGAAAAAAATATAACAGAACCTTTGATATGTGAGGAGAGGAAGCTGTCTACTTACTGAATGACCATTGGGGTCAATATGATGGTGCATTCAGAAACCATCAGGTCACAAATTCAAATTCAAATAGCATTTTCAACTTACTTGAATCTCCAGAATTGGAAACTCCTACTAGCTTGTTCCCTTGAAGTTCCAGAGCTCTACATATGTGCTCACAGGCAGTTCCTAAAATCTACTACTCACTGTTTAGATTAGGTTTGACATGTGCCAATGTTAAATGCCAAGTGCAGAAAAAAAGAGTTCACCTAACTGCCTGTTAAGAGTCATCTTTTTGTTAACGGTAAATTAAACTGCTGTTAAGGTCTCAGAATGAAAGGAAATCATCCCTTTTGAACCCAGATTATTAAGAACTGCAATGCTAGATTAAGAAAAGCAAAGAAGGGTTACAAATTGAATGCACCGTTGCTTTTACAAATATAAAATGCTTCCTGTTTCTGTGTGCACATATATATCTTTCAGAAAAATAAAGCACATAGTTAGGATTATTAATTTAAGATGGTTAGGATGAACTCCAAGATGAAATAGTCTTCCTTTACTACTAAAATGTTAAATATCCCAAGATCAAGGATAGAACTGAAATTATTCTTTCATCTGCGATCGTAAAATATACAGAGTGAAGCCTTTTATCTTGTGACCTAGTGACAGGGGTCATAGGTTTGATTGTATTAGAGTAGGGCGTGGATTTCCTATGAAAGCATAACCTCAGGAGCCCTAACCCTAAGAAAAATGTGAGACTTATTTTATTGAATACTTCATTCTAAGCATTTAAAAGCTGACAAACCACTTTTGGCTATGTCTAACATAAGTTTCTGTTTAAATTTTTTTTTTTTTTAATTCTCACCCCCAAAACATTGCAAGTGAAGTTGTTTGTACAACTGCATTGGTACTTGCACTTGCCAAAGCCAAGCATAATAGAGGGAAGCTGCTGCATAGCTTCCCCCACACTAACATGTCAACATGCCTCATGTTAAGCTAAACATCTTATTGCTTCAATATTTACACCCCTTTTGGCTGAAGATTTCCAGTCATGCCAAATATTAGATGGCACTCTTTTGTTAATCAGGTTTCTAGGTTGGGTGCAATCCAAATAGATATAAAAACTACAGAAGTTCATGACTAGACAATAGACTGTTGGCTACCACATTCGACTCCTGGAAATGACAATAGCCTTAAATTGTATCAAATCACAATCCTTATTAATAATATATTAAAATTAAATCCCAGCAGTTAAAATACTAAAACCATGTAGGAAAGTTACCTTCTGCCATTCAAGTTCCTGTTTCTCTACAACAATTTTACTTATTTGATCTTCATAATTAATCTCTGTTTCCTAGTTAAACAAACAAACAAACACATTTACATAAGACAGTACCTGCAAATCAAACATGAACATAAATTGTGTATTCATACTCTTCTTCCTTTACAGTCCAGTACACGTAACAGTACGTGCCTACACACTCCACAGCAAAAAAGGAAAAAGCTTCCTGGATGTGGTAAAACAGTAAATGAGTTCAGCTGTTTTGGTGAGAAAATTTGCAGAATAACTTAGATTGAAATGCATAGCAGACCATTAGAAGCTAGGACCATAGCTCTCTTCATTAGCAGGAACAGTTCCCTCTTCACGCATATTCTCTTGTGCATCTTACAACAAAACCAGACCCAAAAGGGAATAAAACAGACTTCACAGTTGAAAAATGACTGAATATTCTGATGAACCAAGTCAAAACACCGAGATGAAGAGAAATTCAGGAAGCTGCAATAAGTGCTTCAATAATCGTCAGTCAATGATACAGACGATTATGGTTAATGAGTCAGAAACTTTGGGACATCTTACTTATTCAGCTCAAAGCATTTGAATCCTTATTGACATCTCCCAGGACAACCAAAAAGTCTGTCAGCAATTACTTCTGTTATTATGGAAAAAGTGAAATATTTATCATAACCTTTTGTGCCAATAAGCCTCCTGACCTACCAGATGAAAGAAGTTAAACAGAAGTCATGGATAATCAACACATATTTTTGACAAGATGAGTTACCAGAAAATCTGAAAACATTACTAAAGTCTACAGTTTCCTCCACAATCCAGAAGATGGACTAGTAACAGGGAGGTGCGTTATACCTCCTCTTCTTGGAGAGCACTTTGTCAAGAATCAAGCTATTACTGTGATAAAAAATAAGACTTCCCTGCTGATAATCACAGTTGCTAAAAGTTTATGGGAATTTTCCTGAAACATTCTAGTAATGAAGTAAAATTTTCATAACGAGAATCAGCTTCCCTTTTGAGTCAAATTTTTGTGAGCACTGACCTTCCTTTACAAATACACCATGCAAAGGAAGAACAACAGATTCCCCTATCACTGAGTCATGACTTCTTGCAAGAACAGTATTTAGGCTTTTCATGTATATCATAAGCAATTCACTACTGTCCTGTTATTGCATACAGTCAAAATAATGAATATTCTTTAAAGACCTAGAGCGCTACACTAAAGTGTTGCCCTGAGCTTCAGAAGGCTGATTTCCTACTTTGTTACTGCACACTGATGATTGCCTTGAAAAGAGACCACATTTAGGTAAGATTGACTTCTCTGATGAATTGGTGCACAAGTAACATTTATTGAGGTCCTGTGCTGGACACAGTCCAAGGGCCAAACTGATTGTGTGAGGGTAAAAGAGTACTCCCAACACTTGAACTGTGTTCTCTGAGTTACTATATTTTGATATATTATGTGCACCTTTATGATTCTTTTGAGTTCAACTTCCCCACTCCAGCTTGAAATGTGCATTTTAAATTCATGAAAATGTTGGCACTCTTGAAATGACTCATACCTCAACAGTCCAGACTACTGCAAAAGAAGTGGCTATAATCCTCAGGGAAACAGTGACAGCTCAAAAAAGAGCCATTTATGGATCTCTCTTGTAAAAAATTAAAAGCAGACCTCAAAAAGATTATTCTCTTGATACTGAATTTTATGTAAAATTCTGCTGAATTGCAATTCCATGAACAACTATTACTTACCATCAGAAAAAAAAATCACCCCTAGATGAAGTGACAAACATTCTGAAACAGTGAAAGAGTGAACTGAGGTTCTTCCTTCTTCCACAGTGAAGCAGATAATACAATGTTTGGCTACAAAGAATAATGTATGCTGCATCTTTAAGAAATGCAATTCTTTCCTAAACTCAGTACGAATGAGGGTTCTAAGTTTTTAATACAAGGATATTTACAATGCTTCAACAATTTGTGGAAGACTCCCATAATGAAGATTTTGCAACCCTTTCTCACTTGGTATTAACATTTGATTCATAGTCCCACTGTACTATCAATAGAAATAAAATGGCAAAATATATCCCAAGGTAATTTAAAATAGGTTTTTGACATTGACATCTTTTATAGGTTTTAGGGTCAAAACTGTCTTCCTTGATTAACAGGCAGTTTACAGGCACATGTGCTGACAGAAATAACACACACTTCTATCCACAGAAGGCTACTCCTAAGCATTTTGAGAGTTACTTGTGGGATCTAAAAAATACGCAACACTCATGTGAATTTTAGATATAAAATATTGAACATACATTTAAAATTAAAATTTGGCTTACAGAACTAGAGAAAATTTCTTTTGCTTTTGCTTCTCTGATATGTACCAGTAGTATATAGATGGAGAAGAGATCTAAAGATTTCATATGCCTTATGGTAAAAAAATAGTTAAAAGAATTTAAAAGATTATCAATGCTTCCCAGTTCTGCCTTAACAAATAGTACTTTGAAGTTGCAATGAATTTGTTTTCTGATACTAATCTGTAAGTACTGAATGAAGATACTTCCCCTAAGTTTCCTGGAGTGATAAAAGCAATTTAGGTTGACTTACAGCTTCTTATAGAAGTGTAATCTTAAGCAATTTATGCCATTAAGCAACAAATGCTATTACAATGATATGTTATTAGCAAAAGCTTTGTTCAAAATGATATATTATTAGCAAAAGATTTTTTCAAAATTGTATGAAGTGAGGATTATAAAATCTGACCCTTAAACACACCATGTAAATTATTTCTAAACTAATCAAAATGGGCTGCAGTAGTGTTCTTCCCTAACTCCAGACTATATCTTTCTACTACTCCCCTATGCAGGCACTAGCATACCTAAGGGTATTTCAGAGACAAAACCAAAATTTTGATCCAGTGCACAACTAAACAGGCAGAAGGAGGTAGCCAGTCATCCCATGCATCAGGTCTAGCCCCCCAGAACCTAAGAATCTGTACCAGTGCAACAGAAGCAACAGTGACCTGTTGCTGCAGGAGATGCAGCATGGGCTTAGATCAACATAATGCATAGTAAAACTGCCCCCAGCATACCTGAAGTGCCTGCACAATCCTAATATGCTTTTTTGGTAACATGCTAGCTAATTTTTCAAGTATATATTTTGAAAACATGCAAACTAATCACACTAATTATTGTATTTCTTTAGGTTTTATGCATATAACCATTTTCTTCTTTGTAAAGTCATCTAGTTTGGTGTATTATTATAAGCCAAAAGCTCAAGTTTAGAGTATTTACAAAACAAACTTTATACTGCAACTAGCATCAAAAAAGAAATACAGCTACAAAGATAAAGTGGTAACAGAGACAAAAAAAGCTTAACATATGCACTGTGATTCTGACCTCACTAAAATTTACGGCAAATATATAATTAATTTCAATGGTTGTTGGAGATCAACAAGTATGTATCCATATTAAACTTACCATGAAATAAAGGGAAAAGAATGTAATATTTTAAAGGGTAGCAACACAGCAGATACGAGCATTGCAAATTCTTGACAAAGAAAACTTCATTTCAAATAGACTGGGCTTACCGACACGTAACTGTTACCTAAATGAAACCAAGCCTTTGGTGTATATAAAAAAGAAGTGATTTTAGTACAAAACAACAAAAAGATTTTATATAAAATGGAACCAGCAGACTATTCGTAATCAAGCATTTAGACCATTTCCATTCTAAATCCTAGTGAGGACACTGAAAAGAAAATACAGAAATACATTTTTGTGCAGACACTTGGCTTAAAATTTTGCAATTGTTCTAAGAAACAGCATGTTAAAATTTAAGAAATTTGTAATTGTTAAATCCCACATCCATACCGATCACTTTACATTTCACTAAATAAATACAATAATACAAATTTGAAAACTGCATTAAATTCCATTTTAAGTGAACCCTTTGATTTGAATGCTAAAGAGGATAAGAACCAAATTTCTAATTGAACAACACTCCTCCAACTTACTCCCAAATTATAAAGGAGAATCTGGAAGCTATCAAAAATGTGTATGTATCTAACTACTGTTGAAAAAAATAAACATCATAAATACTTAAAGAGAGAATGACAATTGCATGATAAAAGTGTTCTCATGTGAAATCGCTAACAATTATAAGCCTTATCCATCATTTTTACTTCTTTCAAAGGACATTTATAGTTTACCCATTTTGAATTGAAAGCTCTTAAAACTTGTGTGAAGCACTTTTTTTTTGTTTTTTTTAGAAGTTCCACCAGCTGTTTAATAATACAAAAACATTTCTGTTACACTTAGGAGAATAATATTGTATATAACTTCAATGAGGTATTAAAGCACAAAACCTTGAAAGTGTTCATTTTTTATTAGATGCCTTAGGACTACATGGATTTAAGTGTTTTTATAAAAAAGACTACCATAACAATAAAAGAGGAGTAATTTGATGGTTTATTTACTCGTTATAACCTTTAGAAAGTGTCAAGCCTTCTTTAAAGTGTTTGCTTGAGGCTGTAGTTTTACAAGATGGGCTGTGGATTGGTCAAGCCCCCTCGATTCTTGACCCTGAACAGATTTAGGAACAGAGTACAGCTGGCTCACGTCCAAGCAGCCAAAACTGCTGCTAGGTACTTTTATTATCTTTTTCAAACTCATAATCTACCTCCTACAAAATTGCACATCCAATTTCTCATGCAGGTCAATCAAATAGTACTCATAGAAGCTACAGTTTCTGATTGTTTCATACTATAATTAGAATACCGTTCATGAACTAAACAGTCCAGTACAACTTTTAGTAGACCACATGAATATCCTTCTGAAGTTTTGTTCCCAGGACAAATGCTAAAGGGAGAGAAAATATTTATAACAGCTTTATTCCAACTTCAGTTCCTGATACTACATTTTTGGATCTTAATACTTAGGACAGTTAACCAAAACGTCTAGTAACCATGCATTTGGAATTTTTTCTCAAAACGTGTCCTTTTTCAGAAGCAGAGAAACAGAAATGTATGCCAACTACCTCTTTTCCTTTGGAAATCTTTTATTGCTCTGTACTTGGCTCCACCGCATAGGCTGCAATTGCTCTGTATTTAAATAAAAAACATCTATCGAAATATATTCCTTTAAATGTTTGCATTGATACTTACAATGCTCTTCTCTCCAAGTAATCAGCTCCTAATCAAAGGCCACATTATTTGCTAACACAGAAGGTACACGCTAACACACAGCTTACTGACTTGAATAACAATGTCGTATATGTCACAGTCACGAGATTCGTAAACTTCAGTACTACTTATTCTTTTATATCCATAGACTTACTTTTTTCCTTTTTTTTTAAATATTCAGCTTTCTTTGTTTCTGCCATTTTCCTAAAAAGTACCTTAATTTACACTCTAGGCAGAAAATCCAGTTATAAGACTGTTAGCATTTTTTGTTCTGTTTCTCTGCACCCTGTGTTAGTGGTGTCCTTTTTGACAACTTTTAGGTAACAAACAAAAAACCCCCCATTCACATTTCTGTTCTGTGTTATTATATCATTGTCTCTGCCCCACCCCCCCAATTTCCTCTTTTTACTCTATCCTTTAAGAAAATCAAATCAAGCGCTTCACCATTCTGTCTGTTAGCAGTTCGAATTGTTACTTGCAATAAACTTCACCAAAATCTTTCATTTCCCTAGCATCCTCTTTATTTCTGAAAAATGTTTCTGGAACAATTTCATTCAATCTCATGTTTTTGGTCACTGTAGATTACTGTTTCCACAGAGCTGCCTATATAGCTACAGCAGGTGCCTCTGGAGCCCTTTTAAACTTCTCTGCTGTTCCACAAACCTGAAGGTGGTGGTTTTCCTGCAGAACATGCCTCCAACAAGGTTTAGCTTTGCGTATATTGTAATATTTCTGCATTTTTTTAAGTCTAGATATAGCACAACAAATATGATCGTTATGATCATAACTGGCATGTCCCCCAATATTGTAATACCACTAATAACTCAAATTTAGTCCTGCTTTGCACCTTCTGATGAGTAAGTTTATGGTTTCATCAACTTTCTTCACCTTATATCTCAAAAACCCAATTTGCCTTTTGGGCCCAAGTGACATTTCCAAATACTAACCTTATACTGCAACTATCAATTTTCATCTCAACACTGAACTCCACTTCCCCATTTCATCTGTGAAGCACTGCTAAATAGATGAGTTAGCTCTGCACAATTATGTACATCTCTTCCATTCTGGAACAGACTAGGTCAGGTATTCTGAGCTACAATGTGCTATACGGTGCTACATTGTGCAGTGCAAACCCCTTCATAGCCGCCAGAAAGCAAAAGTACATTTTAGGAATGGGAGACAGTAGTTAAGCGTGAGCAAAGTTCCTTCATGTCTTCACTCTAAGAAAATCTAGAAATAGGCTACTGTGCTGAAGAGCTTGGATTAGAATAGCCAAAGCCATAACAAAGGTAGGGTAAGAGGAATGGAAATAAACTTGCTCAAATTCATCTGAAAGGAAGAGCACGTACAGCTCTGCAGCACTAGGATGAGCTACAGCTTTTGGCAACAGCAATACGGCAAAACTCGAGGTGTTGTGAGAGCCATGATGTCTGCATCACGATAATAGACATAATTCAGGATTTGTCTCTTTTAGCAAATAATTAAGTAAATACACTTCTTGTATTTTCTTTCTCAATGACTGCTCACTGGCCATCAGCACGAAAGTGGGTAAGCACAAAAAGGAGGTCTAATTTACATCAAAGCAGAAGAAGGCAGAACATAAGACAGAAAGGGACAGAAATCAGGGTCAGGAAAGGAGACTAGAGTCAACAGCAGCACAATGATAGGACCAACTAGCCTTTAAAGAACATTCTTGTCCACAACATGGAACTGCTTCCAGAAGTCCTGCACTCCTGTGTTGTGAGCCCAGATAGGAAATTCCCTGGCAAATCAGATATGACATCCCCACTTCTGGTGACTGATTCTGAATGCCACTTGCTACATCAGCATACTCCTTTGGCTCAGGCAAGGGAGATGTTTTATATAGTGCTTGACAGTTAACAGTAGAATGGTAACTACCAATAACAAGAAGTCAATATGGCTTCAGTTTACAAAGGTGGATAATGAGTTTCATGTTTTTTAAAAGGAAATACTTAAAAAATCCTATATTGAAATCTTTATTTGAATGTAGAAAATATTTCTATGGGTAAACCCAATGCCCTTCACAACTCTATGTTTTTTAATACAACATAGTTTTCTTTTATAGTAAAGAAAAATTCTCACATTTCTCTTGTGAGGAATTGATTAGTTGATTTCTCTTGTGAGAATTATGAGAAAAATTGGGAGCTGGACAAAACACTTCTTAAAAAATACTTTAGTTAAAAGATAAGCACTACCAAGTTATATCTATATCGAGCAAAATTTGCTCTTTGTAATTTTTACTACACAAAAAAATATCTAATCTAGTAAACTCAAGGCACAAATGACAGAATCTATAGCATTAGCCAGACTTTGTGATGTCCCAGTTAACACCAGAAAGAGCCTCAACAGGTGCTTATGTTCAGGTATGAAATCAGGTCACTGAAACTTGTCCTTTGCACCAAAGAAAACCGTTTGTGAAATTTTGAAAATCATCACTAAAATTTATCTTTCTTATGTTCAGCTAATCAACACCTCCACTGCTTCAACTGCTACCAAAAATACCCATATCCTCAGGGTATTAGAATACATATCTATGGAAGTAAGGAGGAATTTCCAAATTTCTTGTATTTACAAGCTTTCCTGGCTAAGGATGTTTTTCTGTATCTAGTACAGGGAAGAAAATAATTCAATACACAACATAGGTGCTTTCTTGTCCTTGTAAACATTATATTTAACCCTAATGTCAATTGTCCTGCATGCATTGTACTTCAGCAAGCACAAAAGACTTCCAATTTGACCCACTATGCCGCAACTTTATACTGTCAAAATCCATTATATTTATCCCTTAAGCAAAGGACTGTCTCGTATTACTCAACAAAATCAACTCAGCTGATTGCAGAGCAAGGCTGACAGACTTGGGAACAAAGTGCATGGGATATCCACCACAAAAGAATCACTGGGCTGATCAATCGGCGCTTGATGAGTAGGAAACCTAAACTGGCAAAAAAAAGAGGACTTTCAAACTATTGGAGTGTGAAGTAATCCCTGGGGGGTGGGGGGAGAGAGTAATATCATTTTCTGTAGCTTCTAATTACATACATATTCACATCAATTCAATTTGTATTAAGAACAAAGCCAGAGGAGTAAGGTGAAACTGTATCAAATACAATAATTTAAGCAACGTATTCTCCAGAATAAACATGCACAGCTACCATTAACTGGAATTCTATCTGTAAAATAGCAAAACAGTCACTTAAAGAAAAAAATTTAAAATTATGAGCAACTCCTCTGTATTATTTTTGAGAGTTTAGCTACAGATATTTAACCAAGAAAACTGAAAAACAGATAGATGCTTTGAAGTAACTCAATGCATTTATTTAAATAAGCATATTCAGAAATATGAAAATTCTACTTTAAAATAGTATCTTGTGGTATCAAGTATGGATTATATCAAGTCTCTCAAAATACTTTAATAATTGTTTCAGTAGCTTAATTTTTATCTGTGTAGCTTCGCACAGATAATTTAATCTACAAATTTATTTTTATTAACCTAAATTTATACTGCAGTACAACCAATCATTCAAGGCAGTTCATTAAACTCAAAATACATCATAGTTCCTGTCCTGAAGAGACTCCTGTCTCGGTGACAAGCAAGGCCAACAATGGGAAGAAAAACAGAAGCAAACAGAGGTAAAATATCTCATCTAAGGTCAAGCCACAGGTCAAAGACAAAACTGAGAGTAAAATCCACTATGCTGGCTACACTGCCTCCATCAGGCTATCAGTCTACTGCGAGCCTCACAAGAAATTCAGAAAAAAAAGTAGCAAAATTAGTAAGAAACCAGCAGAACTTTAACTTTTACTTCACTTTCTTATGCAGCAGATGACACAGTTTAAGTTAGTGTGTTTTGTTTTTGTCCACGGAAAAACCACCACAGTGCAAGACAAGCACTGTAATTCTCTGAGTCAGCACTGTATTTTGGTCTATGCACTGCCTTTTTCTCAGGGCTGATTATAAATTTACAGAATAACCTTGTGGTAGTTGGATTTGTAAGAGATTCATAGCTAAAATCAGGTGAGGATTTTGTGGCTTTTCTTTTTTAAGCTATAACATTCATGCAGAGTTCTACTTAAAAAATCTAAAATAAATGGCACTAGGCATGGCCATGTTATTTCATAACCCCTGCTTGTTCAAAATATTAATATTTTATATTCCAAATTTCAAACATACTAAGCAAGCGGCCCTGAATTGATTGTTAAAGCAAAGCAAATAACAGAAATGCATGCAGAGACACTTTAGGATTTCAAATTGAGCAGCTGTAAAATTCTTAACTTTTTTTGGTTTTACTTAAATTTCTAATTACAAACAGGTAAATATATATATATATTTGGGGTGAAGGAAAGCATAGAAGTTTTAGAAACTGAGGGCCATGTCTTCATCATGGAATTGGTTCTTGGCATTAGAATCAATTTTGAAACTAAAAAAACCTTTAAATCAAAAAATTGCTCACCCTTCTGTGGTAACCTTCTATAAAATCACAGTCACTTACTCTTGTAGTATAATAAAAAAAAGACAAACAAAACCAAAAAATCTGAAAAGATGAAACTCCATGGCGCTCTATAAACATTGTAGGCTCTGACTAAGTGCATTAAAAATGCAAAGTTAACAATGTAAATGGAATTTATCTTATAAGGAAAAGTATATCCCAATAATTATCATAAAGTTAGAATTCTTCACTTTTTACTCTTTAATGTAAAAATAGTTAGACTACACTAAACACTACCATTGTAACAGAAGTCTGGGGATCAGACCGTGGTGAATTTCAGCAACACTGCACCAAGAAAGTAGGATCATGCAGCTTTTTTTCTTGGATTTTTTTTTTTTATGGCAGTCATTCTTTTGTTTATGGCTTTTAAAGAGAGGATTATAGCATTTAACTTAGATCAAAATAAGCATAAGTCAAGCATGTCATCAATACTAATATTTTTAAAGTAATAATACACATCTTTCGAACAGGTCAAATTCATCAAATGCAGAAAAGACATACTTCAGGTCTTCCAAAAATACAACAGTTCAGAAACACGAAAGGGAGAAACTGAAACAAGTACTTACTTACATACAACTGAAAAATTAACCACAGCAAAATATAGCTGCCTTCAACTGTACAGAAACAATTTAACCTTAGTACTACAAGGTGATTCAACTCATATTTCAAAAACAAAACACCCCACCTGCCCCCCAATATTCAATACGGTATTATTGTAGGCCTCTAGCTTAATAGTTTAACAATATAAAAACAGTGAAACAAAATGGATTTGGTTATTACAATAGCTCTTTGCCCTCTTACGTAATTCTGAAAAGCGCAAGTAAACAGACAAAAATAAGTCAAAAACACTGCTTTTTTGGCAAATGGTAAATCAATCTATTAAATGAGAAAGACTTCTGGACTTAGCAATTACTTGGATTGTCTGTCTTTTCATATCAAAGGCCGCTCTTAGAGAGAACTACAATGAAATACAAAAATTCAATGTAGATCATTTTTGTCAATATCCTAGAGATCAACTGTAGCAACTTGGTACGTTATTATAGGAAAGCCAAATTCATTCCCATGCAACCCTGTTGTCTTTGTTCTGTCTCCAGAGAAACTTCTAATACAGACACTGGCTAAACCCATGATATTTTTAAACAAAATCCTGCCTGGTGAATTACTTCAGATACTGCATGAAGTTTATCCACACTTGTGCAGCATTTTCTTTGATTACATATAGAGAGACAGAAATAAGACAAAGAAACACTAAGAAACAGTATAAACACATTTACCCTTCTTATGCGCAGTTCTTCTATTGCCTCCAATAAACTTGTTTTAAAGTCTAAGAGTTGAATGGAAAGTAATGTCTGTGATGGACTTGGAAGAGTAGAGTCAAGTGCCTGCATTTTAAAGTCTTCATCCATTCTTAGAACTTGTTTCTGCAAAAATAAAAATGTGTATGTCCTCTCCAGTTTATCTTTAAGCGAATATTCAAACTACAAAACTGGGAAATCTGGATGTAAATTCTTTTTGCAAAAAGTAAAACTACTAGTTACAGACATTATGAAATAAACAATATTTTCATTTTAAATTAGTGTGCTATATTGCAAAAGAAAACAAACAGCTTTATCATTAATTCACCACATTCATTTGTTTTTCCTCTTTATTTTTGGCTTGGTTTTAGTTTTAAACACAGACTGTGATGAG